>NC_092706.1:30375195-30475195 GCF_964275005.1 Diadema setosum
GCTATAGTTATCACGTTAATTACAGAATATTTAAGCGAAGGTCTTGAAGAGCACAAAACCACAAATACACACCTCTTCTGAACATCTACGTAAAGTGGAGTAAGTCAAATCAAAGGAGCGCCCAGTCGAACAAGGTGAGTTGGTGGCGATTCTAAAATATGTGATTGTGAGAAGATCGTCAGAGTGGCTTGCTAACTGCGTATTCCCAGTGCTGATTGAAAAGGCGCACACGTACACTGCGATGGGCCAGCCAGAGAGTTGGAGAGTTAAAAGTTAGCGTACATGTAGCTCTCTCGATCGCTCTTTTGGCGACCGAGAACAGGGTTAGTTACGCATACAGATCGTACGCATGTACAGGCAATGCATTGCAGGCAGTGATGCAATGCAGTGCAATGAAATGCAGACGCGCATAATACAAGCCAAAGGTCCCAACAAACACTCGGTTGTGTGAATTTCTGTAAAACATGATATATTCGCGGCATGAATTTTTCGCGAATTGAAGGCGACGGCCTTTTTTGCGGCATGAAATTTTCGCGAAGTGCCACTGGCATTAGAGTAGAAGCTAATCTCTAGTGTAGACAAGAACTTTCGCGTGCATTTTAATTTCGCGAATCTTGGCGCTCGCGAAATTCGCGAAATTAAAATGCACGCGAACATTCCTCGTTTTAAGTACTACTACCTAGCAGCATCAGAGGTGCTGGTTTTGAGTGTATTATGTGTGTATACAAAAAATATGTCAAATCAAAATAACTGTACATAAAAAGTTGTAAACAATACAAATTAATGTATTTTATGCCTGAAAAAAATAATTGTATAAAGATCTTGAAGGTTATAATATGCATCTGAGTGTTTCTGTGTTTGGATGTGCAAAAAAAAAAAAAAAATATATATATATATATATTATATTAGTTGCACACCAAAAAAAAAAAGAAAAAAAAAGAAAGAAAAAAGAAAAAGAAAATCTCATCACAGTCATATTCTACTCCTGAATCAAATTACAGAAAAATCATAACATTGGTGTTATCATTCATATCCGAATTTCAAGACAATGTAAATATAGAAATATTACTATTATACTACATGTCAAAGACTTCATTGATCTTAAGTTGACCAAGCTGTGAACTTGTCAAACTTTTCATATCCTATTTAAACCAGCATCATTAATAAAAATACACCGCAATTGTTATGCTACTACAGGCCCGTAGCCAGGATTTTTCAAGGGGGGGTGCGGTCACTAAAAAAACGGACCTTCGGTACCAATACCAATGATCACACACACACACACACACACACACACACACACACACACACACAATTATGTATATATATATAATATATATATATACATAATTGTGTGTGTGTGTGTGTGTGTGTGTGTCATCATTGGTATTGGTACCGAAGGTATTATCTTTGGACGACCGAACTACAAAAGTTGTATAAGAATTTGCGCGCGAAGCGCGCCGCAAATTGTGAATTTTGACTGTTTTAATGACGTTTTAAAGTCTCGAGGAAATTTGTATTTTTGTCTGTTGCATGCAATCGCGTTACGGTATTTCATCTAGGAAATAGTAAAAACTCATTTTGCCAGGAAGTTGCAAAGTTTAATTGTGTTCGAGACTCTGCGCGCGTAGCGCGCCGCAAAATTGAGAATAGTGATTTTCCTGGTGTTGTTTTTTAACTTTTATTTTTTCTATTGTATACCCGCGTTAGCAGGCCTGAAGCCTGGTATGCGAGTTTGTCAAAAACGAAAATAAATAAGAAAATTTTTAAAACAAAATGAATTGTAAATGTGAACCATTTATATTTTGCCTCCTTGTGGTAGGATATTTCCAGCATTTCCGAACTTTCAAATAATCATTTTAGATTTAATAATATTAAAGGCATAATTTACCATTTGCAGATGAAAGCATTAGTGCTATAAAATAGTTCTAAAATGTGAGTTAGGGATAGAAACAACCACTGTCAAAATTTGAATCCGTATAATCGATGTTAAGTGTTGTTAAATACACAAAATGTGAACAATAGTTATAATAAAAATTTTTCCAGACTAAACCGTATACAGTTACGGTTTAATGAGAAAAACCCTGATATCTCCTTATATTTTAGGTTTTATTGCAAATATTTCATATGGTAGGATGTTTTATGATACAACAGACCTACACATATGCATCAAATATGATATCTTGAACATTTTTGAAATCACTGCTCCCAAAGGTAAACTGGACCTTTAAAGGTAGTAGATCCGATTCGCAAACATCTCCAATATCAGTCAAATGTCATATTAACCATCATGCTAAGAAGGTTTTCTTTGTGAAATTTGGAGGTCAGTGAAATTCAAAAATTAAACATCCGTTAGCCATTGGAAGAAGTTGAGTGCAAATTCAGACCTCAGGCTTAGTGCTCAGATGTTTTCCTATTTGATTTGATCTGTCTTACTGTGCACACTAAGATACATACTGGAATGGTTATTTCTTATTTATTAAATTATAGTAGCATATTTGGTTACTAGCTATCTCTAGGCATTTTCGAATTTGGGCTGCAAAGAGATCCACTACCTTTAAGTTAGAAGAGAGATAAGTAAATAATGATAAAATAAACAAACGAAAAAGAATGAGTTTCTTTTGTAATACTATCTGACAAACTTTTTACTTTACCATTTTACTTCATAGCTCAGCACTTTCCATTCTCTCTCATACCCTCTTACCCATTACTTTTAAATGAAATACAACTAAAATGAGTTTGCGTGCCTGCATAATACTCTTTGGAAATTATAAGTGAGAATGTTCTTAGGTTTTGGCTCACTTTAAAATGAGAACCAATAGAACTGTCACAACATGAGAAAATGTATAAGTAATAATCAACAGTACATTTCCGAATTTGGCCTGCAAAGAAATCCGCTACCTGTAAGTTAGAAAAGAGATTAGTAAATAATGATAAAATAAACAACAAAAAAGAATGAGTTTCTACCGCCGTATCCAGAACAGAGCCTGAAACGGTGCAGGCTCAAGAAATCGTTTGTACAATAATAAGTCTTGAAGTACTGTGTGATACTGTTGACTCAGACTTCTACAAAGCTGTAAGTGAGAATTGTAATCCAATCCGACTCATTACCTGAGATATTTATGAAAATATATCAATAAAGAATGTAAATTAAATAACGATGCGTCACAATGCAGTCTAACGCTCTCACAATGCTATCATACATAGGGTTTTTCACTGACTGTTTTTACTCCGGAGCTCTTGCAATATTCAGGCTTTTGTAATACTATCTGACAAACTTTTTACTTTACCATTTTACTTCATAGCTCAGCACTTTCCATTCTCTCTCATACCCTCTTACCCATTACATTTAATGAAATACAACTAAAATGAGTTTGCGTGCCTGCATAATACTCTTTGGAAATTATAAGTGAGAATGTTCTTAGGTTTTGGCTCACTTTAAAATGAGAACCAATAGAACTGTCACAACATGAGAAAATGTATAAGTAATAATCAACAGTACATTTCCGAATTTGGCCTGCAAAGAAATCCGCTACCTGTAAGTTAGAAAAGAGATTAGTAAATAATGATAAAATAAACAACAAAAAGTATGAGTCTCTACCGCCGTATCCAGAACAGAGCCTGAAACGGTGCAGGCTCAAGAAATCGTTTGTACTAATACGTCTTGAAGTACTGTGTGATACTGTTGACTCAGACTTCTACAAAGCTGTAAGTGAGAATTTTAACCCAATCCGGCTCATTACCTGTGTTTTTTATGAAAAATATGAATAAAGAATGTAAATTAAATAACGACGCGTCACAATGCAGTCTAACGCTCTCACAATGTTATCATACATAGGGTTTTTCCCTGACTGTTTTTACTCCGGAGCTCTTGCAATATTCAGGCTTCTGTAATACTATCTGACAAACTTTTTACTTTACCATTTTACTTCATAGCTCAGCACTTTCCATTCTCTCTCATACCCTCTTACCCATTACATTTAAATGAAATACAACTAAATTGAGTTTGCGTGCCTGCATAATACTCTTTGGAAATTATAAGTGAGAATGTTCTTAGGTTTTGGCTCACTTCAAAATGAGAACCAATCGAACTGTCACAACATGAGAAAATGTATAACTAATAATTTGTTGGAACTGTAAGCAAATGCCAGCTGAAGGCGAGTAGGCAAGTGTGTTTAAAAGCATTAGATTATGCACGGAGATCGTACAGTTACTTGATAGATGATCTTTTCTCGAATATTGCTACTAGCAAAAGGGCTAGAAAAAGCAGCTATTATAATTCGTTAGGCATGCATAATGGCCCAATGAGTGTTACAAGAGAACTGGAGTAAGACAGGTCTTTCATTTTGTTTTGTCTCTCCTGATCGTTCGTAAGAAATGCTAATTCATGACCACCTTTTCACAATTTGATTGGAGCATGCATTCATAATGGAAAATAGTTGACATAATAATCTGTCCCCAGGCATTATCATGCCAACATGTACTTATATATACATGTACTATATCTTTGTGAGACGTAGATATAAAATGTCTCAGGTTTTCGATTACAGTAATTTCGAGGAAATTTCTTTAATTTTTATCATATATGTAAACTTGAGGCTATTAGATTTTCATCCACTTACCCCTGTTCCTGTGAAAAAATGCAAGTGTCAATCTCAATGTCATCCACGAATCGCACGAACTCGGGCGGCCAGTGGAAAAAAAAAAAACACCGGTCACACGCGCCAAGGGCCATGGCATGCAGTGCCAATATAATAATAGCTCGCACAAATTGATACATAACATTTGTGTTTGTGTGCATGGGGACGATCCGATGGTTCATACAACAAAAGGGTTTCGTACAATTATTTTTAACATTGTTAAACGTACTCTTCCACATTTACGTAGCATATAATGTGTCTTTAAATTTATTTGGATTGTTATCTTGAGAATTGCTAAAAACAGTTATTATGAAAAAGTGGACCTTTCAGAATTTGGGGGGGGGGTGCGTACGCACCCGACGCACCCCCCTGGCTACGGGCCTGTACTATACTTATCAAAACATAATCATTAACCTTCAAACCTATAACCTTATCAAACTTCCCCATATCCATACTAACTAACATTTTTAGGTTATGTATCTAACGTTTAATATGACACAAATTTATGTTCATATGTAAAATTATGTTCATACGTAATTACCTTTTCATTACAGGGATGTAATACTTCACTATATCCAAGCGGGAATGATATTTTCTCCAAAAGATCATTTTCCCAATTACTTGTTGCGCAGCGCGCTGAGGGGAATATAATAGTTCTCGTCTCTGGGGGAAAATTAACTCCCAAGAGACCGCTGCTCCCTGGGCACGAGCGTCGATCAGTTTTCATATACATGGACCGGGGGGGGGGGGGGGGGTAAACATGGAGGATACCTGGGGTGTTTCATAAAGCTGTTCGTAAAGTTACGAACGATTTACGAGCGACTGGTGATCAGTTCTCGTGCTGAATTATGGAAATTCTGATAAGTAATATAGCACATCAGAACTGATCACGAGTCGCCCGTAAGCTGTTCGTAACTTTACGAACAGCTTTATGAAACAGGACCCGGGGGGGGGGGGGGGGGGAGCGGAGGGAACGACAGGGGAGCCCGGGAGGTGAGGATCATCTGGGGGCATTTCATGAAGCGTTGGTTTTGTCAGATATTTCGTCTGACAAACTGTTAAAAGCTGCTGAAATTCTTGTATCTGATTGGCTGACAGCAAATTTGTCCGACAAAGTTGTCGGACAAAATGCTTCATGAATATGTCCCCCGTGCACTGGTGCACATTTTTGGTGAAAATTGTTTCATGAAAAAGTAAGAACAAAGAAACAGAAATATTCATTGATTGTAAATGGCTAAATCTCAGTATATCACATCTTCCGTGCCGTCAGCAGTTATGTTCAGACGACAAGCCCTAACCTCGAGGTCTTGCCTCCTAACTACGACGTGTGTCCACACGACGAATCTTAACCTCGAGGTTACGAAACCTCGAGGTCAAATTCCTGCCCCTTTCAGTGCGTTGATTTTTGTGTCCACACGGTGCTTAACTACGAGTGAGGACCCCCGCGGCTCGTGGTTAGAGCGCTAACCATCGTAACCTCGAGGTTAAGGCTTGTCGTCTGAACGTAACTATCAGTTACGTTCAGACGACAAGCCTTAACCACTGTATGTCGAATTAAGTCTAAATCATGGAGGTGGGGTGGGGTGGGGGATTCCAGTGTGGATGGGAGGTGGCTACTCAGCCACGCAACATAATTATGACGGAGCTTTAATTACATTTTTAGAATCAAGATATAACGATAAAATTGATGATGCATATAGGTTCCTATCTTTAACATTGTCAATCCCCAAAGTGTATACTGGACGGGACCGCACAAGGGGAGTAGGCTTATGTGTGGTAGTGAGGTATCCTCCCTCCTACACGAGGGAAATTTTGTACCTTCAGAACTGAAATTCAGTGATCAGAGCACATTTTGAGTTATATTAGGAAATTTTCTATCTTATAAAAACAAGAAGAAAAATATATTCAAGGAAATATGAATGGCTAAATCACGGCATCAGTTACTTCTTGTCCGCGCAGGGCTGACGTTGTCATCCATATAGGCCTAAGTCTACGGAGGAGAATGGAATGCATGGGGTGGAAGGGGATACCCCTTCCTACACGACGGAGCTTAAAATATTTGCAATTTGCAATAAAACGGTCTGACGCATACATTTTGCGAATATTCAGAAAATAGTCTATCCCAAAAGTGTATACTCTGATGGAGTCCGAACAAGGAGAGGATTTGTTGAAGGGAGTAGGTATAGCACCCCTCCCCCATTCGAGGGAGCTGTTGCATTTTTAGAATTATTTATTATTATGATTATCATAATTTGTGGGAGCACTGTGGTATTATGGAGGGGAACCAAAAGGGGGAGGATTAACAATGTGGAAGAGAATAAAACCCTCCCACATGAAACGGAACTTTGCCTTCACTCTAAAAACGCAAATGTTGAATCAACATTTAAAAGGGCCGAGGAGTGACAGCATTTTTTGAAGTGTTGCATCCAACTTTTAAGATAACATTTTAAATGTTGAATCTAGCAGGAAAACCAACACTTTGAAAATGTTGTCACTCCTCGGCCCTTTTAAATGCTAATTCAACATTTGTGTTTTTAGAGTGTTGTATGTTGCGATACTTGAGAAAATAGTGACTCCAAAATAAGGAAGGAACAGAATGAGGTGAGGTCTGACTGTCCCCAGTGTTTATTGCAGACTCACTGCCTCCAATCATGTAAAAGTACTTATGAGCAACATTGTAAATAGGTGGAAATATTGGAATACATGCTGAGACACATAAAAAGCTATTATACTGCGTAATGACATAACGCAGAACAGGCCAATAGCACGTGACTGCATGCGGTTACATAATATGACTTGTTACATAATAATTATTATGAGCTTCCTCGTGGAGACGATTACTAGTATGAGCTCCCTCGTGGAGACTAATCCTCTTGATATATTTAATATTCTTGTTTATATATCTCTAAGATGTATAATGCTTGCTTTATGTTAAGTGCTGTCTGGGGGCAAATTACAGGCCCCATCTTTCTCTCTCTCTCTCTTTTTTCTTTCTTTAAATCAACAACATAAATATGACTTGTATCTAGACACAACATGATTTGAATATGCAATGTATCTAAACACAACGAACTTTTGCATTTTTTGGAATTGAAATGACAGATCTGGTTGGAAGCACACACACTTTTGGTTAAATCTTTCGGAAAGTTGTCGATCTCAAAAGTGTACCAAATCTATCATGTAAGGGAACAAGGGGGGAGGGAGAGGGAGATTTTTCATTTTTTTTAATTTATTTTTTATTGAGATTAAACTATCTGGTGCACGTAACACTGGGTGAAATATTGGGACAAATTTCTTTCAAAAAGGCAAGAAAATGGTCCATAACTCGATAATTACGGATGGGGGCAAAATGATTACGCCTGCCCCACCCCTTCCCCGACATCGACGCCCCTGTCCTCTTCCTGCCTTAAAGAACACCCAAACATAGATAAAATAAAATTTCATATAGGTATGTGTCAACATTATCAAAACAGGATGGAACTCTGATCTGTCTGGCACATGCAGTTTGTAGAACAGCGCCCTCTTTAAGGTCTGATATTCTCGACAGGCGGGGGAAAAGAAGAAGATGAGGGTGTGATAAGAGACGACAAAGCACTGGCAGTGTTTATGGAAGGGAGTATTGACCCTTGACAAGACCAAGAGCACTGTACCCCCCCCCCCCCCACATACACACACAAACAAACACTGGCTAGACGTATACCTTCAATGTCTGAATATTATTCACATCGTCAGCTCCCACTCTCCTGGACTCATTACCCCTTTCAATAATCAGAAGCATCTTCCTTTGATTCTTTCAAGAAAGCACTAAAAACTTACTTGTTCAAGCATTGGTGATTGTAACCCTATATGTTATGTCATGATTGATTGCATAATGTTATGTCAAGCGCATAGAGAATTTACGATAATTATTATGCGCTTTATAAATGTGTATTATTATTATCATTATTATTATTATTATTGTTGTGGTTGCTGTTATTGTTTATTATGATTAGCACAGAACGTAAAGAAGGATCAATCAGTTGGAAAATTCACTTCCTTTGCTTTTTTTGCTTTTTTTTTTAATACAAGTCCATGGTCAGGTTTATAGGAAGATCTGCACTAGCTCACTTTTCACACTACAGAAATTAACTTGAGCCACAGGGTTTGTAGGTTAAGCAGTCATGTAACACTACAAATCAATTCGCCTTTATATCAATTTACCTGTTCAGTTATTCCTTTCCCAAAGTGGGACAAAGATTCTGCAGTTCTGGCAATCTAGAGTGCGTGAACTAATACAGGTGACAGTAAGCAGTGTGCTAAACGTGAGACTATCATAGGGAAGATCTGAAGACTGAGGATGCATTCTAACCCCGTATGCCTCCATTAAACGACGGAAAATCGTTCTCTCCGTCTCCCCTCTTTCATCCGTAGAAGTAGGAAAAACAGATCAATCTTCGACCTTTGGAACGCAACTTCTCCGAAATGTAGATATTATTCTAAGCGTCTGCTGGAAAACATATAATTTTGTCAAGAGTGCTTGAACTTTGACCCCTCGGCCTGACGTCAACGCTGTCTCTTTTTCATCATTTCAGGACGACAGATCAGATGGAATTCATTCCCAAAACGACGAACAGTTTTAAATAGACTACACAGATGAAGGTTCTATTCTCTTTCCGGACGCAGGGTCAAGGCATGTGCGTGTTATGGTTCAATGGAACTTTACTCTGTGACATTGCTATGAAATCATTTTATAATACATACACTCTAGGGATACTTATCGTGTATCCACGTGCCGTCAACTTTACTAAACACGTCATTTTCAACAATAGTGATATTGCAAATGACTTCTAATATTGAACACATCCCATTTGATTAACCATATACTTATAATCCAGACTGATTTCGCAGCTCAGATTTTCAGATAAACTAAACGTGGCACTGAGGTCGGTGTAAACACAGTCATGCACGTCATATCATCATGCTCTCGTGTTTCGCCTGACGGTTAAAGTATGATTTCACCTGCTGTTGAAGGTGAAATCATACTCGGAGAATGGCAAAAAGCTTTAAGTCATAAAATTGGCTAATCGTGATAATTATGATACAATCAAAGTTATATATGGCACTTAAAAAATCCATCGTTTTTCATATAACTCAATGAAATAGATTCAGTTCTAGGCCTAATGCAAATGATTCCGTTACCATGACAAAAAAAAAAATCTTCTGTTGGCTTGTAAATATAAATACTATGATAAAAATGACGTTTCTTCTTGTTCACAATCAGTAACGGCAATCTCTTTAGCCTTCTTTATTGCAAAGCTGACACCACAATACTGTGATATAACGGATATTTTTTTCTTTCATTAGGGAAATCTAATGACTATTTGTGTTTGCGTGAATGTGAAAACATATAAACACTTCATCAAAATTAATACACTGCGATTTCAGTTAATCATTCTTCCGTCAATGCATGTAAAAAATAATTCACATATTTTAACTTTCTTTCAAATTGTGAAAAAGACTTCTATACCTTAATGACTCGGGTTTCCACTAGCTTACTTTGTTTATCATAATCTTGAACTTTGACTTGAATTCATTGTTCACGTTATATCAAAACAGTCATAAGCTTAGAAAGTTGAGGAATCTCTATCTTGTGTTATCAAGACTGAAATCTGAAAGGGGAAGTCATAAAAAGCAAATTCGCCCACGCAGGAAGATCGATTTTCTGACTAAATGGGTAGCTATCAAAGAGATTTAAATCTCTTTGGTAGCTATCACCACAAATGTTTAAGTGGGCATTCTATGTTGCAAACATTAATTTTATATTTATTTTGTTTGTCCACAATGAATTTCATACATCCAGACACTTTCTGAGGATGTACGTGTTTTATTAAACAGAACAGCAAAGGCCAAATTGTGGAGTTGTCAACCTTCATGGATATGTGGGTTGAGTGAATACTGCATTAGTAGAACACATCAGTAAAAGTTTGAGGAAAATCGGACAATCCATTCAAAAGTTATGAATTTTTGAAGTTTCTGCTCAGTCACGGCTGGATGAGAAGACTACTAAAGCTTTGTGTGAAAACAAAGTTTAAAAAAAAAAACCAAAGAAACAAGCTCAAACACCAAATGACAACATGGCTTTATTCAACAAAAAAAGAAGAAAAAAGATTAGGAACTCAGATATTTATCATTTCGTATAATGAGAAGTGTGTTTTGGCTATACACTCGATTTCCGATGTTTTTGCCAGTGTTTGATGGAGGTTGATGTCATTAGTGGCACGCCAGAGATCGGCGGTGAGTGGTGTTCTGTCTCCGCTTCCTCCCGACTTCCTGCCAACCAATCCTAGTTGAGAACACAGAGCTAGACTATTACCTTTTACTAAGCCTGCTGTCGAATCGCCTGATTTAGCACAGACAGCTATAATAGGCAGACATGTAAAGGCAGCCAGGACGTGAGTGAATGGTGGTGGTGAAAAGTTCTAGTGACGGATATACAATTTCAGCCGGTGAGTTAAATACATTCTATTCTTTTCTGAAACTTTTTAGTGACATTTTTTAGTGCTAGGGAATTGCTTTGTCTTTACTCATCTATACAAAGAAATATCGATGTGATCTGTACTCTGATCACTGTCTTGCTCATCACAGACAGTGTAGCCTGTAGGCCCCTTTACCGTGCATAATGTTGGCTGGAAAGTTGTAAACAATCATTGAATGAAATACTTCAGTCTTCAACTTTTATTCAAAACAGCATACTGCACTGTAGGCACACAGAATACACCTTGTGTCTGTTTAAAGAGGTTAAAAAATGACACTAAAAACTTAATGCACTTATTCACATCCACAAGAGAGTAAAACAATATGGTCTATACCTAAGTTTCATTATGTGGAAGATGTATGACCGTTTGAGTTAGATAATATAATTTGTATGTTGTGTATGGTTTGTGTATGTTTGCTGTTACTGTACGCATCACGTGATAATTATTCCATTGTCTAATCGTCCATAGGGTGCATAGTAAATGACTCACTGATCGTGGTTCGTATAGGACAAAGGTCTACTTCGTTCCGTGTTCTTTGTTTCTGAATTTTTCCTCAGGGCATAACACTGATTGAGACCTTTCGCGGGTTAGATGCTGGCCCTGAACCTGTCGCCATCAATCTAACCAATAAATCAAGTCATGAAGTTCGCTTAATTCCCCCCTCAACCGGTGTGCAGAATGTCGTTTACCGTGAAGAGCACAATCATTTGTTATCATAACATAGCCATTAACACGAAATTCTGAGAATCATTTTTCTTTTGAGGCGTTTTTCTTTAGATTATTTTCTTAAACTCTCGCAGGCGATTTGTGAGAATCTCCCATTCATCATTGTGTGAAGAGAGGCTTGAATCTGCACATATCATTACATCGTGTAGAATATATGTGCAGAGAGACTACCAGTCCTTTGCACTTGTTTTACAACTTTCAGTCTGTTTCAATCATCCGACTGCATGAATGATATGGAAATTACCTGCAGCAGTTCGATGAGATATATCTCCTTTAAATTGCTCATTATCTGTCAAAGAGCATTTATCATCTAAAACACCTAACTCGATTGCTTTTGTTATAGTCCCAATTTGAAGGGAAAAGGAAACAACACAGGAAATGTGTGCTTCATCAGAGGGAGGTGAGGAAAGTGAAATGGGGAAATAAGATTGACGTAGAGATGTAGATATAGATAAACATACAGGTAAGACAAAGAGAAAGGTACTAAACGAGACACAGAAGCAGATAAAGAGAGGAGAGCAGAAATAGTACAAAACAACGAACACAGTGTCCTCAGATAGTTCGTGTTCGGTCGAGAATCTTGTCTACATCTAAATAAGAAGTGGATTCAGGTGTGAGTTTCTTCAATTTATCTCCCTCTACAAATTAAATTCGTTAAGATCACAACTGCTGATCTGTAAATTAACAAGGAAAAGTAGAAATTACGCGGTGCGTAATATATGTCCCCGCCGGAAGTAGCATTTTGTAGCAAAATGTGCAATACAGGTCAAAAATTAAGGTCAAAGGTCAAAGAAGTCAAAGGTCAAAATTCTGTGTAGAAGTTTTGAAGCCCTCACCTAGTGCCATCACATAAAGCAAACGGAATCGGAATCGGGTTAGAAATGGCGAAGGAGTAGCATTTTGTAGCCAATGTACAATACAGGTCAAAAATCAAGGTCAAAGGTCAAAGAAGGCAAAGGTCAAAATTCTGTGTAGAAGTTTTGAAGCCCTCACCTAGTGCCATCACATAAAGCAAACGGAATCGGAATCGGGTTAGAAATGGCGAAGGAGTAGCATTTTGTAGCAAAATGTACAATATAGGTCAAAAATCAAGGTCAAAGGTCAAAGAAGGCAAAGGTCAAAATTCTGTGTAGAAGTTTTGAAGCCCTCACCTAGTACCATCATATAAAGCAAACGGAATCGAAATCGGGCTAGAAATGGCGAAGGAGTAGCATTTTGTAGCAAAATGTACAATATAGGTCAAAGGTCAAGGTCAAAGGTCACGACTGAAATTCTGTGTAGAAGTTTCAAAGCTCCCTTGTAGTGCTATCATATAAAGCAAACAGAATTAAAATTGGCTCATAAATGACAGAGAAGTAGCAAATTGAAGATCTTGATCACACACGGACGCACACACGGACACACGGACGGACGGACACACGGACGGACGGACACACACACGTACGGAGCCCGTTTCATAGTCCCCTGCTCGAACTCGTTCGGCGGGGACAACAAACACGACAGGTTCAAGTCCCACTGGTTCCTTTTTTCCGACATGTTTGTTAATTTACAGATCAACATCTTAACAAATTTAATTTGTAGAGGGAGACAAATTGAAGAAACTCACACCTGAACCTTCATCCCTCTGAATAATATCTTTCTTTCAAGAAGTGGATTGCTTGAATGCAGTGAATTCACTGTCCTCATTCTCTTATATCTTGTCTCCTTAACAGCAACGAGCCTTACGATTGTTTGCTTTCTTTGACTAGGATACTGGTCATCACGTTACCGTGAGAGAACGTCGTCTGATTGCTGATCGTGTCTGAGACGATGACGAGCCAAGCAAAGTTCTTTGTCACGTTCGTCGTCCTTGTCATCCAGCAGGCGACTTCACAAGCCATCGTTCCAAGTTAGCAGACTGCCTTGTTTCTTTTAGAATTGTATGAATTCCCTCAAAACTTTTTGCGAGAGCACCTGAGACTCAGACCATTCATTTTTCGACCTATGCCTATTACTAGATTATTTCGTCTATTGAGTTTCCTGTTCCCGTCCCATGTGTAGATCCTTGAATGAAAAAGGAACAAAAAATGAATTACATACCCGTCTCAAGAAGGCTACATCATTGTAAAGATATTATGTCAACATTCTGTTTCGAACTTAATAACAAAATGATTATAAATTGGGACATATCTTACATCTAGCTTTATTTGCTAGAGTATAGAAAACTTTACTCTGAGCAAGAAAAGTGTAGATTCAAAGCGAGTGTAGGCGCTCACTATAATTACATGTTTCTCTATGTATTATTGTTTTAACCATTGAAACCGTTTTTTAAGCATTGAACGACGGAAGATGGAGGTTCAAATTACCCGTCAGACGTAGTGGAAAACACACGTGGAGTTTGGCTTATACTAGTGCTCTTTTATCTCTTGTAAAACATAGTTTTGTATGCGGGTCAAACTTTAAATTGAAAAAAAAAAGAACAAGAGTTTATCCCAGGGATAGTAATGTTATGTCATTGATAAAGCAACTTATGTCTAGAAAGGACTGAATGGTTGTGACCAGGTATATATTGTAAATGACATTTTTAGAACGCAAGTGTTAGCGAATGTTATATATCTTTCACGTATGGATTTCAGAACAACTTCTTTTCAATAAAGAATTTTAGTTTTGTAGTAATGATTCAATTGCTTGCGATGATGACCACATGATTAGAGATATGAAATGTACGGTATTCAATGTGCAGTCATTTTCACACGTACTCGTATATGATGTTTGCTTTTTTTGAAATCAGACACATTGATCAATTTCTACTGTGGGAAGTTAACAGTGTCACTGAACTTTATTTATTGTGCAATAAAGGTGACGCGAGTTGTCTTCTGTAAAGACATCAAAGATATGAAATTGCTTTGAAAGATTAACAAAGTGGACTCGTCCGTCCTCCATGACCTTAATGTGTTGATGTAATGAAAACCTGCTTTAGTGACCACTTGTCTGTAAGGACCACACTTCTCCTTTAAGACCGCTATTTATCTGTTCCCGTTCAGCAATGTTTAGAGCATTTTATATCGGAATGAAACTCTCTCTAGAGATCACCCCTCATCATGACTGCTTTTGCTGTATTTACATTGTGGTCTTTAATAATTGTTTGCACGTTTCACTGTAGGACTACATAGGCTCATGAAATCAGTACAGTAACACTTTTTTTTTTTTTTTTTTTGCGCTGATCTCCTAAAATCTAAATGATATTTAAATGTACCACATAATACTTCCATATGCATGCATATTGTAACAATGCTAGAGTGAATAGTGATTGATCGTCGTGTGCTACAGTGTTCAAACGTATGATTCAATATATACCGAGGTTTTTCAGGTGCGCATGTCGCTCGCCAACTTGAACAGATCTGGTGAAAGTGTGAATATTTCGACCACAATACTGAAGAATTATTACATTTATACCCCGAGTATTAACGTTGGTCATGTTCCCTGCAACGGTGCGGAAATATTGTTTGTTTCTCTCTTCATAGTCCATTATAAGCATTGTAGATGTTTCGCTGATACATCACCATTTATATTTACATGTTAAGTTGTGTAGAGAAAGAGTGACATTTTGGACCATCGAATTCTCTCGGGACTTATTTCAACCAGCCGGGAAACCAATCGCTTCTTTATTTGTTTGCTTGTCTGTTGTTTTGAAACACTGCATCACCAAGTTCAGTCACATCGCAAATTAGTTGATTACTTGTGATGCACACGAGGATACAACATTCAGCTGACATTGATCTATGTGAGGTGTCGTTGATCTTTTCTACAGATTTTCTGACTATCGCATTGTTGTTTGTGTGTGTGCATACGTACGTGTGTGTGAATTGGTTGCCAGTCACAGGGTTCAGGGAATGGGGAGGAGAGAGGGGTTGGGCAGGGGTATAAGGGTATGAGAGAGGTAAGGAAATCACGGCTGTGATTAACTGATTCATCGCCGTGATGTCCTCACCTCTCTCATACCCTTTTAGCCCTGCCCAACCCTCTTTCCTCCCCATCCCCTGAACTCTGGCCTTCGGGGAAAAAAAGGCGCTCCCCGCACCCATTCCATTGTTTCCCCTCTTTATTTAGTCTGCACCCTCCTATCCCGTCATCCCTTATTGTCCCCAATCCTACCCTTGACCCCCCCCCCCATCCCCTCAACTCGTTCCCGTCCCTGGGTTTATTGGCACTTGGTCTTCTATCAGATGGTCTATTTCCCAGTTTGTCTAAAACTACTACGGCTAAACTCATTTATAGTCTACATGTACTATCAATTTTGTCTAATTTTCGTTTGGTCAAATTCTCACTTGGTCTAAAGCCCAGTTTGGCTAATTGTCATTTCGTCCATCGACCAGATGATCTAATTGCAATTTTCTCTCCTTGCACTTTTTCCCATTTTGTCTAATAAGCTGTGGGCATTAGACGAAATTTGCATAGCCCATTTGAAAGCAGACCAACTGGTAATGACCCTAAGTGGCAATAATTGAACTAAATGGACATTAGACGAAGTGGTGTTGTAGACGACACGGGATTAGACCATGTGGGTTGAGACCAAAAAATGGCTATTGGACGATGCGGGAATAGACCAAGTTATAGATAACTCATCCCTTGACCCCCTAAATATCCCCTCAAACCTCCCGCATCCCTTGACCCATCCCCAACCCATCTCTGCGGTATTACCCCCTTCACCTACCCCATCCACTTACTTTGCACACACAGTTTGACGCAAGAGCTTTATAAGGAACCCCTGAATTTGCCTTAGTGTTGGAATACCATGGAGTTAATCCCCCCTTCACATCACTGTCGTTATGTGTGATTTATGTGATTGCAAGTGACCTATACAATGATACATTTCATCTTGATTCTGTTGACCTCTAAATAGCTATCTTCACACCGGATCGTAACATCACGGCCTCAGGAGGAGATGACGTCTTACTCGAGTGTCGCCAGACCGCTGGGGCAGCGATGGTCAGCTGGAGAAAAGATGGTGTAGTGGTCGAAGCCTCCGACACGTACCGGTACGCAGCGGAAATAATCGATGTCACTAAATTAAGCCCATTGATTACATTCCCTATAAAAGTAAACCATCAAATTCCTTTGTACCCCCATTTCATTTGTTTTGTGTCAGAAGGATTTACAGCTTAGACGTTAGAAATATGACATAATAATTTTGTTAATAAAATTGTTGTTGTTTTCGATTAGCAATCCTCAAAATTGTTAATAAAATGCGAATTGTGACCGCAAGTCGGCTTACAAACTGCATCTCAAAATATCGGTATTTTCAGAAAATGCGCCCATAGCGCACATCAACTAATCATTTTCCATTGTTGTTTCCGTTTCATCGCCTTTTTCTCAGGGATGGCCGGGTTTACATGGCCAAAAGCGAAGGGATGTTGATTTTGAACACGGAATTGTGGGACCGCGGTTTGTACACCTGTACCATCGTCCGCAGCAACGTCATCGTCATTCATCGCATTTGGCTTGATATAGCTCCACCTACTGACTCGGACGTGCACAGCAACAGTGCCTGTAACTAAACAATTATCAATACATTTCAAAGATTGTTTCACGAAATTCTATAAGCTGATTAGTGAAAGAGAAGACCTGGGGGTGTTTCATCAATTTAGTCAGCGCTGACAAGTTGTCAGTCTATGACAATTTCAGCAAAATCCTTGCTTTTGATTGGCTGAGATGCTCTGGTCACTGACTGTTACTATGGTTATTGTCAGAGACTGACAACGACAACTTGTCAACGCTGACTAACTTGATGAAACACCCCCTGTTTGATATTATAGTGATAATGAACTACAACAGAGCTATCTGATTTTGCTACTTGCTTTATTGACTGGGCAACTGGAATGAAAAACACAATATGGACAATTTTGAATCAGAGAGTCACTTTAAACAATTTTCTGCATTATTTTGCTGTGTTTTCAAAGGACTTAAGAAAACAAAGAGATTTTCAACTTTTGACAGTACATTATTAGGCATAAAATGACTGATGGGGTGTTTAAATCGAATGATTGAAATTGCTGATCTTGAGATTTGTTCTTTTCTTGGATCAATTCGCGGAAACATAGTAAATATCACAAACCCATGTCACTGTAAATAGTAGCTATACTTTGACAACATTACACACATATTACTCTAAACAGTTCAGTGTGGGTACCCCCGTGTGCGTGGAAAAGTCGTTGGGGGTAAGGTGTCCAATGAGGGTCAGTCACCGTGGACAGCTTTGCTGTGGAACACCGTTCATAATGAAGCATTCTGCGGAGCAGTACTCCTAAATCGACGCTGGGTCGTCACTGCAGCACACTGCTTCTCATTGTCAGGACTCTCCAAGGACGATTTTGAGGTACAAGGAATGGAGTTCTACTTTTAGGCCTATTCTCATAAATGAGAGTTTAAGTTCTGCTTGCTTTGGTTCGATACAATTATTATCTCTGAGCATCCCTTGAAATATATTTATTTTTAGCAATGCTTGATTTGGAGATGCAGGTCACTGTCTTGTTCACTCGACAACTTCAAATGAGAGGTGACCTCACTTACACATCGAATTTCATGATCTTTGATGATTATCTTGTCTTTCCGTCATGAAGATTCGACTAGGAGAACACGACACGCAGACTATTGACGGGTACGAGCGAACGTTTCGCGCCGAACAGATCATCAAACACCCGAACTACAACGAGCAGACGTACGATTCGGATATCGCTCTCATTAAACTTCAGCAGCCGGTCACCTATACTGACCACATTATTCCATGTAAGTATGTGGGAAGTCGAGATGAAATCCAAATTAAACCAAACGAACATCTGGGTTTATCCAGGACAGGTTTTCGGAGAGAAATTAAGAAGAATATGATGCATTGTATTCTATGAATCATCCCAGAAATAGATCCATCGAAGACTCTGGGACTTTTGATTAGGAAAGAGTGGAAACGGCAGGCTGCTTGAGTTACAGAAATACTTAAATTGATCAGATTTACAGACCTGGGGTGTTTCATTAAGCTGTTCGTACAGTTACGAACGACTTACGAGCGACTGGTGATCAGTTCTTGTGCTGTATTATGGAAATTCTGATAAGTATAGCACATCAGAACTGATCACCAGTCGCTCGTAAGTTGTTCGTAACTTTACGAACAGCTTTATGAAACAGGGCCCAGGGGGCATTTCATGAAGCGTTTTGGTCGGGTATTTTTCTGACACACTGATATAAGCTACTGAAATCCTTGCATCTGACTGGCTGAGAGCAAATTTGTCCGACAAATTTGGCGGACAAAATGCTTCATGAAATACCCCAGAGCTGATGTAGAGGATTTTGAGATTGTATCATCACAGCGACACATCCACGAGTCACTTGACATCTTTTCCGTGTTTTCTCGTAACAATTTGATAACATTTTTGTATTTCTCCCTCGCAGACGCGCTCTAATATAAGATGCGTTTCTTACTCCGTATAATGGAGCTAAATGTATATCTTCATTAAATGTGGCACTGTTGATGGTGCTAGTGATTCGTTCTCATACACAGCTATTAGGATGTAACTTGTGAGTTTGATATGTTTTCCAGTGTGTTTGCCGAGTGAGCTGCGAGCTGAGGAACTCCTCCAGTCGGGTCTGCGAGGGTTCGTCACCGGCTGGGGGCACACTGCCGAGGACCGACAGGGGGAAGATTATTCTCGATTTTTACGAAAGGTACTCACCGCCGGGAAGGCGGGGGGGGGGGGGGGGGAGACTGAATAAACTCTTACAAACTGCGCCTTTATACCTAATATCTCACTCGTGTGAATTATTTTCTCTGTCGTGTCTATTATTTTCTTCGCAGGCATATCTATCACAGGAGACTAAGGCGTGTTGATTGGTTATTGTGTAATTCAGGAAAATAATGAATGCATATGAAAACACATTGCAAGAATATTCAACAAATATAATTCTCTTGAAGGACTTCATTGTTGGGAAATGCCGTCACTACAGTGTAAATATAGCCTGCCAATCAAACACAGAATCAAGTGGATAGTTATACCTTCCCGATGATGGCCAAAGGCCTGTAGGTTGATTTGCCTTTCTGCTCTCACAGTTATCCTTTCTCTAAATCTCGCATCATTGATTTGGTCCTGATCTGGTCCAATCTCTCGCTCATCATAGGTCCGGCTGGCATTCGTCAGCCAACAGGAGTGCGGTAATCGCCACAGTGACATCATCACCAACAACATGTTTTGTGCAGACGGTGGCAACAAACCTGACAGCAGAGATGCCTGCCATGGCGACAGTGGCGGCCCCTTCGTTACCAAGGTAACCATACATGTTCAGGTCTTGCCTCGTCCAATATGCAATTTAGAATCTTCAACCTTGCGACATATATTTTCTTGTAGCACAATCAGATCTCACCATCATTAGTTGCATGCAAATGTAAATGATTTTATCAGTTGTTTATACTGCAACTCTCTTCTCTTGAGAAATAAAGCATGGTTTGAATTAACTGCTTAAATAGAATCAGTTTTGTCTTAACTGACATTAAATACATAAACATGATGTAAAACGCCTTACTCAGACTCTCGCTATAAATATCACTTTATTTTGCGTATAACACTTCTTTGATCCCCCTTTGTAACGGTTCTACATGTAATTCTCCGTTGCAGTGCTTGCCTCATGCTATCATATCCATTTAATACACCAATCTGTTCCATGCCTCCGTATCTGCACGCCCCAAAGCTTCTGATTTCATACATCCATCTATTTTCAGCTCCAATGTTCATTTTTGTTGTTTGTTCATACAGGACAAAAAGAGGTGGTACCTGCTAGGGATCGTGAGTTGGGGTATCGGATGTGCCAGGCCGGAGTACCCCGGAGTCTACACACGGGTCCACCGCTTTAGGCAGTGGATAATGGACCTTATACAGCAAGACATGATCACCTGCGAAGGTGAGTGAGAATCATTGCTTCTTGGAAGCCACGCTACCTTCTCTTTACGCCAAGAATTTTGCACCTATAAGAGAAAGAGATAGAGGTTTTTGCCTGGAGCGACGACAAAGTCAAATGTAACAAGGATCTGGAGAGATCGTTAGTTGCTTTCACATTTCAGATGGCAGAGGGAAAGGAGCCAAGTCGAGGGAATAAGTGTTTGTACTAATATCAGAATAAAAAATATCTTTTTTTTTTGTTGTTGAATTCTCTGGTCATTTTCATTTTATAATTCCATTACTACTTTAATATCATTTATTTAGTCTTCTTATCAAGCGATGGCAGGATATGGATCCATCCAACTGTAAAAATATATTTTAAGTTTTGAACGGATTTTCGCATTTCCTTCAACTTTTGATGATTTATAGGCCTACTTCCCTTTTTTCTGCATTCACTGAATTCACACATAATCATGTTGGGGGTATAGCTTCCCCTTTAAGTCACGTCATATTGACAACATGAGCTATTTTGTGATATACGTGTATAAATGATTTAGAGTACGGGTATTATACCAAAACAACGGTCTATCGAAACCTTCAGGGTATCTTATACCTCTGCATATTTGTGAGGAGGTATAAGTAACTCCATTATGTCATACTAATAATAATGAACCCTGATTAAACATTAGCGGATTACCAAACCGTAGTAGGTATATGGAAGTACGTAAAAGATAGCTTGAGGTGTAGAATGCTGCGATTCCAATTAGAATACTCTCGGCATTTTAACCTGTGTCAGAGTCGTCGTTTGAGATGGGCGAAGACTTGCGTGCCTCTACCAAAGAGGCCAACAATCTGAGGTTACTGAACCAGGAACAAAGTCGGCAAATCGAACACCTGCAGGAGGAGCTCATTCGAAAGAACCAGGAAATCTTTGAGCTTCGAGGTGAGTCACATTTTGATCCGAGCATTCTTAAGAAAGTAAACAGGGGACTCCAAGTTGGGCAACCTCTCAGCTGTAATAAGGCTCCAGCAGGAGGACAGCAGGTGTGATATCATTGAGATAAAAAGCCACAACCGATGCATGTACATTGTGCTTCTTTACTTTTGATAAAAGTACATTCTGATACTTGTCGAGAAACGGGAAAATTTAAACGTTCTCATGTATCGTTGCCGAGCCAAGGACCATGGTAGCAACAAGCAACAGTCTCCGACTCCCTCTCTCTCTTTCGTTGCTTCCTGTATGTCTCTCTTTATATCTTAATCGGTATACCATTTCATCGATCAACCAGTCAGTCTGGCTAATCATACAATTTTGGCATAGACAAAACTTAAGCGATACAATCATTTCACTATGCTAACCATCGCAATCTTTACAGAGCGAGAGCTAAACAATATCTGTGAAAATCCGTCATCAACGACCAGCGCGTCAACAGTCACCTCTGCTCCACAATCTACCACGTCGCCTCCGACCACGGAAGCGAGACCGGTGACCACGATGGCTCCCATTCCGGAAGTGTCTGTGCCTTGTCGTCATAACATGTGTTGGCACGTCAGTGTACGGGCTTCGTGTCACGGCGGACTGTGCGTCTGTAACTCGCCTGATTACTCCCGTATCACCTGCCTTCGTGAGTTCTGCATACTCCTCAGTGGTTATGATACTGATTTTAAAAGAATCTTAAACGTCAGGCTAGAGCAAAGTAAAATTTTCTCTAAAAGATTCCTTTTCAAACTGCATTTGATAATAATGCGTTCCCTAGGGAAGTAGCTAAAGGGCCTATCTCACTGGAGGAGACTTTGCCGCTACTGATCAGTCGACGCATGAGTCTTGCGACTCTAAAGACCAAAAAAAAAAAAATGGTTGGCGCTCTCACCAAGAAGGTGACTCCTGAGCGACGTCTAAGCGTCTCCAAACAAGGTGACAACTTGTTCGCCGTGACGTCTCCGAGACGTCTTCTCAGTCGCGGAGACGTCTCCGCAACGTTTTCCGGTAGGTCGCCAATAGGTCTCCGCAAGGTTGCGGAAACGTTTTGGAGACCTCGCGGACAAAATTAGTCCCCAAAACTTGGCCGCGACTATAAGGAGACGTCTCCGAGACCAGCTGGACACTGAAAAATGCCTCTTAAAAAAAAAATCAAACTTTTTCAACGCTGTCGCGACTCCTCGGAGACCAGGCTAGTCTCCAGGAGACGATAAGATATGCACTTTACGTAACCTTTACGTATCTCCCACTTTTAAAAGTTTGGAATGTGTATTGAACACACATTTGAATTTGAGATCTCACATCGTTTAAATAAAGACGCCGTCATAATCTTAAACGAATCCGAAAATTCCTAGGTTTATACCAATCACATGCACCTGTCTTGATTTCTTTATTCATCTTTCTGCGTGTTCATCTGTTGTTATCATCAAATGATGGAAAAAAGAATGAATTATCCAATGAACACACACACAAGAATTCAATGTTTTAACTTCTTTTTCCGTACCCATAGCTTCAGTAGGAGCTTGCCATATCTACAAGAACAACTCATACGCTTTGGCTCGCGCATCATTTCGTGGCGAATCCCGCATTGGTAAGACGTTTGCGTGTAAAGGAGACCGCACCTCAAACATCCACATCATTAGTGTGTACGAGGGTCCTAATAACTCTAGACCGCCAGCGCCCGGAGACGTGGGGGTTCAAATCACTGGAGGCGACCAGGGGCCACTCACTCTCCTGTTTTCTTCCTACGAACCGGTCCGCTGGCTTGTCAACGTCGATCAGGGAATCGTCGTCGAGAGGGTTATCCTTGTAGGTGACATGAATTTCTTGAGAAAACAAAAGCTCAACAACAAATTATACACGACATGAGAAGATGAAGGATGAAAGTCGGACTGCCATTAGCGTTTCACAACCATAAAGACGTTCGACCACAAGAAACATAGGACATTAACTGGAATATCTGTTACGTATAAGTTTTATTTTTGTTTTTGCCTGAAATAGAAATCGTTACTCAAAATGCGTTCATTTATTTTACCGAAATATTCTTGAAATCCTACTGATTCTTAAATGAAAAAAAAAATGCAACCATGCATGTTTGATTTTGTTCCGTATTCACTAGAAAGTTTTGATAATATGTAAGAATACTATTCGAGGACAAGGACACTCGGCGCAGTTAGTAATCGGGTGATGGATCATTTCACTATGATATTGTTGCCTAGCAACGGCGCATATTCTAGTCACAGAGGTCGATTGATGTCAGTACTGAAATGACAAGGAAGAAACTCGTATCTTTCTCACGCTGGGAGTAAAATAAGGAAACTCTGATATGCAAGGAGCTACAACAGCGGCATGCAGATCAAAATTGCTTTACTCTCTTAGTTTGGCCTTACATGACAGAAGTATGGAGGTTTTCTTGCTGTTAAACTCCCCTAGAAGAAGATCGTATTCTGGATCTGTATACCAAACACCAAGAGAAAAAGAAAGACCTAGCCTGGCATTTGCACCCGCGTCACACACTGCTCAGGGCAGGGTAGAGGGACTACTACAGTACTGAAAGGAAGTCCATAGCAGTGACGCGATGATGTTTGAACAAATCCGGACTAGATCCTTCCTTTTCACTCGGTATTCATGATGATACAACTCGAGCATACGGCTTTACTCACGAAGAACAACAAAAATTTCAAACCTCTGTAAATATGCACTCTCTCCGAAAAAAAAAAAAATATATATATATATCCTTCATTCTAATGAAATGACAAAAGATTACCTGAAGAAATTAATATTTAAACGTTCTTCTCTTCATCCGTATCCTCCTTCCAAAGACGGCTTACTACCTGGCCCTCAGCAGCGTCGAACTTTCGACCTGGCCTTCTCATCCAAACATAACGGTAGTCAAAGTCAGTCGTGCCCCATTCGGCTACGGATTGGACAGTAGCGGGACACATACAGCCGACTTACTGAAGTATGTCCGTAACACATACGGTGAGGTGGGATCGTTTACTGGCACCTATCGAGCAGACGAGTGGGTGTTGACTGTGCCCGGAGCTCCCCCGGTCCAACACTCCTTAGGAGGCCTGAGCTTGCCGCTGCCTATGGCCAGAGGTACGATTTCCTTTCTATCATTCATTTCATTATTATACTCCTGAGAAACATCGATTTTTAACACCTCAAGATATCATTGGGTAGCCGTCTTTCGTCTCCGTCAACATTTTGCATTAGTTGGGAAGCTGCTGCGTCGCAATGTTTCATGACATGTCATGATAGATGAAAATGGCTTCTAAGCAAAAATACACTTCGCAAAAGAAATACCACTCGTTGTCCATTTATACCGATCTCAACTGTTTTATGGATTGACCTGAACCCAGTCTTTCCGTTTACTGGAAAACTAATACAATACTTACATTTTTGCCATATGAAAATAAATCGACCAAAACCTCTCATAGTTGTGCGCAAGTCAGTGAAAACATTTAATACATTGTACATGTATTACGATATCGCGAAGAGTAGATGGAACCCCTTTTCCGAAAAAAAAAAAATGACCATAAACCATGTGAATATATAAGATGGCAACATGCAAGCTGCGAGATTTATCAGTCATGGTATGACAGATATGAAGATGTAACAAAGTTTCCGTTATATCCTGTACGTCAACCATTTCGTCGCCGTTTTTTCTCGCTTTCCACAGTCCAGTCGCCGCTGTCGTACGCCCACTGGACACGTTACTCGTTCCGCTATGACAGCTCTTGGTGTGCATGTGATGGTGGAGACCAATACGTGAGGATGCTGGGCGGGGGAAACCAGCCTGGCTTTGGAGTCAAATTCGTTGGAGTGGTTCTCTGCCAGACTCCAAATCGATACAAGATCTTTCTATCCAGCGATTTAACTGATATTTTCTTGTGAGTAACTTATTTTACGGTCAAGAAGAAGAAAAAAATTCTCAAGAGGGTCAATTGTAGCTGAATGAAATCGGGAAACAATATTTCAGGGTCATAATACCATGTAATCACTGTTCAAATGCTGCACGAGACTGTGTTTAATACAAAATACGAAATTTCTGCTGATGTAATGCGAAACAGAGACATATATTATACACGGTGTCGCACTGGAGGATACTATAGTTCACAGTAACTAACGGAAATCTCACGTGCAAGTCTTGTAGCTATCGATTCCTGCCGATGACACTATCGACGTTCTTTTCTTATTGAAATCTAGGAATGTGCATGCTGTAGATAAATCAAAATCTAGGAAGGTGCATACAGCAGATAGATTAATGAGAATTTTTTTTTTTTTTTTTTTAACCAGAGGTAAACGCTTCAGCGTGTGCACCTATATGCAACAATGATCATCGATTATTGGTATAGTACGACCATTACGAAACCATTCCTTTCATAAAATTCCATTTATTATTCATACAAACGGTCATTTGCGTGAAGTTTATAATGTTCATCTTCATATTCAATCGATACGTCATGTAGGAACATTGGCGACTCCCATGGGCGTGGTCACGATCATTGTGAGTTCGTTGGTGCTCAAGCAGAGAATGAGAGTTTCACGCTGACCGCTAATGACTTCTTCTACGTCCCTACGGCCACGGGTAAGTATTGCTTTCAACACTTTCGACAGAAAATATTTCTAAGGCCAACACTTTCCGATCAGACTATCAAACGGGCATGTTGTGTCTTCATTGGTTGTTGTACTGCATGGTCCAAGTGCGGGAAACTCCGTTTGAACCAAAACGAGGTAGTGATTCTTGGGGAGTGAATCGTAATTGGTAATTGTCCTCTAAAACTTATATTGGAGCTGCAAGACATCGATGATTGGAAGAAAGTTTGCGTGTTGTCCGTAAATCATCGAAATTGGCAGTCTACGTCACTGTGGTTGTCGTTCTCATTTGATGTCGACATGACCAAGTTTCAAATCATCCGTTTTAGATGTAATGTATAGTCTTTATTCACTAAAGGTCCATCGATTTCCTGGAAATATCTATTGTCTTGATAACACTGTGTGGTTATCACTTTAATATAGTTCCGTAGATTCCCCTAGAATGACAAGTCAATCACTGGGTAACTATCTTCCAATCACGACTACTAAATGATATACATGTAGTATATCACCTACTTTTCACTGATTTATTGCTTTCATTTCACTTGTCCCCCCCCCCCCCCCCGAATAATAACTTTACATAGATATGCACTTTCTCTTGAAATCACTCATAATTGCACAAATCGATTTCCTTCAAAACACACACACACACACACACGTTTCAGTAATGGTATCGACATGATAAATATAGAGTTGGATAATTGAAAGATCACATTTGTACCCTTCACAAAGTTAACGAAAACAATACATCACATGCTGCAGAATGAACTTTGAATATTACACCTTGATTCTTTCTGCTCTGGAATTAATGGTGAATGTTTGCGACTGCTGAACAGAGTATAATGTATATTCCAAGTCTTCCCAGTAATTCAAACCATTTCTTCTCTTTTTCTTCAGGCTATTATCGAGATACTTGGGGGAGCAATGTTACTGTTGGGACTATAGGGGGCGGCATCAGACATTGGACAGGCAGGACTATGGTTGGATGGTACGACTGTGGAGTACCAATACCTTGAACCTCAATCAACCAACCAGAGTTGGGTGAATCATGAATGAACAGCTTGAGAGATGCTTAAAGATCTTGTATGTCTGGCTCACAGTGATCAGGTTCTCAATATGATTGGAACCGATGTGACAGGCAACAATTCTTAATTGTTATGCTGCTTGGTTTGTTTGCTTTGATTTACTAACATCATTAGTTAACTCAAGAAGCCCAGGAAACTGACCATACATTGTAATTGGTAGGCTGAAATGTAAAACAAAGCATTGTAATTTAGTTATTGCATCTACATGTATAGCATACAAGGAAACCTACTAGCTGTTTAACCCTTTGGTGCCAATGAGGCAAATGTGCACTAATTTCACACACATACTTATGGACTATTAATTCAGGTGGCACACAGAGATTTAGAGCTTTTTTAAATTTCTGAACTTGTGGCAGCAGTTCCAGACTAACATGTTTTTGTATATTCATTAGTCCAGAAATGCCTTTGGTTAAACCTGAAAGAAGACCAAAAACACCAACACTGTCAGTTTGTGAAGAGTACTGAATGTGTGAATTAAAGTTGAGCAGGATGATCACATTTACTTGTCTTTTAACCCAGTTATCTGGTGCTGATCTTCACTTTAGATGATGATTTTCAGGCAGTCGGAAGAGGTTTCAGCTGTCATGTTACTCAGAGACATAGGACACTTGATATCACACCTTGTGACAAATCTATCAATCCTGTTTTTGAAAATGCTCTAGGTAGCTTCTCTGCTTTGCAGTTCTTGTCATAACATGTGTACAAATATAAATATTTTTTGTTTTCATAAATTGTGATAAAAAGTATGTTGAAGCATAAACATCACTAAATGCAAAATATGTAAAAAACAATGTGTCGAAACATCATGAATCAACAGTAAAATTCGAATATTGTACCAGTTTGTAGCCAACATTGTTTTCATTTCTGTGCTGTCTCTTATGCTAGGTTTACATTGTGTTCCTGGTGTCCACTCCAGCCCTATGTGCCCAAAATGTAGTGTGCTGTGGGATTTGGGGAATTCTTTCCTCTGTATTTAAGCTTTGTTAGGTCCTGCTAAAACTTATCATGGTCTATCGCAGTATATTGTGAGTCTCAACCCCAGAAGCTCAAAGGCATGCCATATAAAGTGCACGGTTCAGTCTTCAGTTTACCATGATGCTATTATCTTCCCTCCAGACCTGTCCTTTTCTGATGGAGTCCTTCACGCTTCTCACATTCTGATCAAGATCTAAATGTTTTTCTCATTCTGTCAAGGCTTTCTACAGATAGAATGTGGACACCAGGCAGCTCTTTCCCTGTGGCCTGATCAACACTCTTTCTCTGTAACCTGGTCAACTCTCTTTCCCTGTAACCTGGTCAACACTCTTTCCCTGTAACTTGGTCGACACTTTCCCTGTAACCTGGTCAACACTCTTTCCCTGTAACCTGGTCAACACTCTTTCCCTGTAACCTGGTCAACACTCTTTCCCTGTGACCTGGTCAACACTCTTTCCCTGTAACCTGGTCAACACTCTTTCCCTGTAACCTCGTCAATACTCTTTCCCTGTGACCTGGCCAACACTCCCCCCTGTAACCTGGTCAGCACTCTTTTCTTCTAACCTGGTTAGCACACTTTTGCCATGACATGGTAAATACACTTTTCCTGTGATGTGGTCAACACACTTTGGGTAGACTAACTCAGCTCAAGATATGACCTGACAAGCTTAGGAGAGTAATGTGTGTGTGTGTGTGTGTGTGTGTGTACTTAAAACACTTTCAAAGTAAAAGTAAATGTGATGAAATTAAATGTTATGAATTGCATGAATCCTCACAATAGCACACAAAATATAATATTCAATGATTCACCCATTTTTCTTTCTTTTTTTCAGTACACATTACAATATACTTTAACAGTTATCTTAAGTTGAGAAGCAGGGAGTTTTTGGAACATTCTGGTCTCAACAGAAGACAATTCACATATTTGGGCCACTGACACTACAAATGCAACCTCTGATTAATCATGACTGAAACCTGCACCAAATTCATTACTTAGTGATGTGGTAAGAGGCTGATATCTCCGCTTGCAAACTAATACAATGTACAACCAACCCCCCCCCCCCACAAAAAAAAAAGAGAGAGTAATAAAGCTGTAAAACATACACAGTACGTACAAGTATCAGACAAATCAGGCAGATCTGATCAAAACATCAAGAAAGTGCTGGAGAGCTACCAGCAACTGTCTTTTAATAGGGAACGCTTTTAAAAATGCATCAAGAGAATGTACAACTGTACAATTGTATGTACAAATATTGAAGATAACAAAGTAAAGAGTGAAATGAAAAACACATGGTAAAACCAACTATTACAAACCAGCTTTATATGAGCCAACAGTAGACAGAACAGTCCACAGAAAGTTCATACGCCGAATATCTAGATCTTTAAACGACTTCTGGTGTATTGATGATCTTCTTCACAATAATTCCCTACATGTCATGTCATAATTCCCTACAAGTCATTCTTCTTAAAAGCCAAATTGGTATAACAGAAGAAAATCATGTGTTCATAGTTTACTTTGTTACTTAGTTGTAGTGATATTGAAGAAAGCAACTTTCATCTTATCTTTGTATTTACCATGAAAGCAGAGAACAACTCTGTTCTGGCTGGATTAATTACAAGACAGAAATAACTCTTTATGTAAATGGAGTGCTATGAGAGCATCAAAGATAACATGCCAGAATGACAGGCAAAGCCAACATTTCAAATAAATGGCACTAAGTCAAGAACAGGCCTCCCAATGGTGAATGAAAACTTGTACTACAGCTGTAATTCCACAGTGAATAGAAAGGCTTTGATTAATTCTAAATTTACAACGCACAATTTCAATGATAAGCAGTTACAAACATGTCTCAAATATCTTTCAATTACATCACTTTTCCGTGTTCCTTCATCTTTGTTTGAACTTTCTTCAAAACAACACAACTCACAATACAAATAACACTGGCAAAAATTCGATTGTCAGGATCTAGATCAAATAATATGATTTAGAAATATCAGGTTTGAATGATATCAATATATGATATCAAAAGATAATATGATCCAATCTACTTCAGCCACTTAGTTTTCTCTAAGTCATCACTTGATCTCATGCCAATTTTAACTCATAATATGGTGTGGTCAAAGTAAGGAAAGACTGCTGAGTGCCAATTTTAGTACAGCTGGGATAGCTTTGACAACAAACTTCAGGACTCATGATGCTGTGCTACAAAGATTGTTGGCATGATCACAATTTTTTTTTAATCATTAGACTGTGTAGAAACCTTGCCAAACACCAGCTTGGTGAAGGCACATTCATCTATGAAGAATAATAAATGTGATTCTAATACGTAAGTTGACTTGTAGGTGAGCATGTGTTTTAAGATTGTCCTGCCATAGAGGTTGCTATGGGATTTACTTTTTGTAGTATTTAAAGACATGACTATAAGCCTGTTAACACCAACTTCAGTTTCACAAAGTTTGTTTGAATGCACTGTGAGAGATGGGGATTGTAACAGAAAAAAGAAGCTGGCTGAAGCATGTAGTTTGGGGATATAGCACACCAATCATATATAAGGGGAAATCCCTCCAGCACTGATTTAGCAGCAAGTCTTCACAAGAGGACACCAAAGTGGAGATGAAGAACTATGTTGAGCCTACAGCTGAAGCTAGCCTACAGCTGAGTCTAGCCTATGCCTGAAGTTAGCCTACAGCTGAGGCAAGCCTACAGTTAAGGCTTGCCTACTGGTAAGAGGATACGATGAGACTGCAGCTAAGGTAAGGTTTGTGTTAACACAACCACCAGTTCCTCTACCTCCACGTATTTGACAGCCTTGTGGGTAGTTGGACTCTGTCAGTTTGTTGCCTAGTAAAAAACTCCTTCAATAATGCACCCTGGAACTGATTTTAAAGGTATATGTTTTCAATCCATCCATGGAAATATCACATAATCTTGGAAGTGAACTGTTAAGAGTTCACAGATAAGAAGAAAACACAAAACTTGCTTCAACTAGGGCAACAGCAACAAACAGATAAACAAGCTAGCAAGCCTCCTCAACAAACCCAATAATCATCATCGGCTCAACCTGGGCGACTCACATCACCCTTCCAACAGCTCTACTGTTGATTAAAGGGTACAAGACAAACTTCAATGTCAACAGGAACATGACAAAATAAACATAAGAAATAAGAACTGATGAAGTGTTGGTGTCATTCTGTAGTTGAGACTTACAGATTAGCACTTCATTCACATCTGTAGCATATTCTGGAGCTGCAATCAATGCAAAGAATGTACAACTCTTCCTTCTTTTGTGATACTGGAAAAGTCATATGGGATGCTCTACGATCACGGTAGGAAGGAGGCAAAGTGGTTACCATGGTGACAGTATGCATCACTTGACTGTTGGTGTCTCTGTTCTCAGGGTACTGATGACATCTTGGTTGACAAGGAAGATAAATCGCAGACCTGCAATCTGTAAAACAATGAACAAAACATTGAACTCAGACCATTACCTCCACGTCTGGAGAAAACATACAAACTGAAAAGAAACTGCAACTTGAGTTGGTAATTAAAGGTAGAGATGACAACACAGGATTCTTCATTGCTTTTTTCATTACTTCCCATGCAAATCATCCTCTAAATACTGCAATCATTGTGTGCTGCAAATTGTTTAAAGGTTGACATTTAGAGCTCCCTGAATAGCACTTTTAAGCAAGAAGACACATCTTTGCTTTCAGTATACAATGCACATAAACATCTCATTTGGCCCTAAGTCTACCTGCTGTGATGGTCTTGACATTGTCACCAAATATAAGATGTATTCACATTAACTACCACCTAGACAATCACTCCCTGGATAAATATCCCCAGGAATTACTCACAAGGACAAGTACCTCCCTTCCCCTCCTACTTGTTGTTTTGTTAGAAATATAAACTTAGTTGTCTAAGAGGTACACTATAGAACACCTCCATCCCATAAATGAAATGTGTCTACTGGCCAATTACACCACTTATCTTACCTCCACCACTGAGTTATTGGCCAGCTTCCATTTTTGTCCCTTGAGTACTGGCTTGCCATCAATGTGCACTGCCCTCTTGCCCTCATTAGCCAGGTAGAATTCTCCATTGTTCCTAAGTTTGATGACACCTTGCTTTCTTGACACCTTCCATGCAGGTCCTTCCAGGGAGAGATCTACATCAATGGTGTTATCCTGACTGGCTCTTCCTATGGTAATCTGGCAAAGCAAATCACAGACACACAGTGGTTTACCATTCACCTTCTTCTCTGTACAGCTTATGACAGTGTGAAAAGTGCTATCACGCATGGGTTTTATGTTTCTAAAGAATACATTGCATCCTATGCACTCATTGCACAAGGAGAACACGACTGAATCTTATCTAATCCATCTTTATTGACACATCAACAGAGAGCGAGAGAGAGAGAGAGTTGGAAGGAAAAAAGAAATGTTGCTGCATCCCATTAAAGATGGTTTAATTGATGCTTAAAGGGATCATATAGTTTTGGTTGAGTCCTAATTTCAGGTTTCTAACATGTTACGACCAAAATCACTCTGAGAATGATCGCACAAAAGAAACAATCAACTGATGTTCAGGCGGTTTATTAACAGTGATATTGTGGGTACAGACTCGTAATCGGTTTTCACATCAGTACAATAATGATCACTATAAACAAATATAAGTCAGTAATGGAATCACTTACTCACTAAATCACGAAATCCATACAGTTTCCTGGTAGGGTCCAAATACGATGCTTGATGCACAAATGAATGATCCGTGATGCACCGATGAATGATTCCTTCGACGTAAATCCAGAGGCACAGGTTACAATAGTCCGCGTTATAAATCCAGGGTATAGTCCACGATAGATGTTCACGGCGAAACGCGCAGAATCCAAACGTTGTGACGACCACGTCCAGTTGATGCGTTTAATGATGATTCACTTTATAATGTCCAGCGAGGAATCCAGCCCGTCACAGCTTTGCCGTAACAATGTCCGTTGACACTAAAATATGGAGTCTATCTCCAACGTCGGCAAATTAATTCTCTGCAGGCAAAATGTCTCCCAGGCCTTATCTCCACAAACACAGTTTGTATAGCAGGTCAGCAGGTAACACAGGACTGACTGTAACAAGTCGTTTCAGAGCCAGAAGTGACGTAACTCTCAGAGCAGAGGTGTTGGGTACTCTGCCTACTGCAGAATTTCTCCAGCTTATATATTCATTCACCCCTTTCTAGTACATTCTGTAATTTTCTCCAACCTGGGGCTACATGCCTGAACATACTAGCAAGTCCAAATTCCAGGAATCCTGGATGACTCACTGCCTAATATGTGCATAACATCATTGCCAAAATTAACTACCAATCACATTTGGCTACAAAGGCAGTGCCTCACTCAGCCAGCACTTCCTAGAATTTTCTGGAATGGGTTAAATCATTCTAGATTGAGTGAGCTATAATGTATTTCCTGTCACGTGCATACATGTACTATAGCTACATTGTATACTATGTAGAAAATTCTCCACTGATCTGGTCAGCCTGTATGTACTATATCTATATCATATAGAATGTTCTCCATTAATCTGGTCACCCTGTGTACATACAATGTGCACATTAAAACAACCATGCATACAACCTTGATACATGTACATAACTACTTGTGTGTACATTTGTGACACCATCCCCCATGGGAAAAAGAAAGCCTTGCCGTAGCAAGGGTTTCTTTTACCTTCACAATTTCTCATTGTTATTTACAACGAATGTGAGGTACAATCCAAGTCAAGCAACAATAATCACATACTTTCACATGCTTTTTGAATAGCTCTGCATTAATTCCATGTTCTCTTTTCATGGATACCATTTACATTGATATTGCTTGGATTCTTGAAGCTTATACAATCATGTCAAACTGTTTTGCATAGATTAATGGATATGCTAAACACGTACACTGTAAGTGATATGCGGTGAAAACTTTTCACCCTTAACTTCTACTGTGCTATCCACTACCTATGTCACACCAACTGACTTTCTGTCATAGCACTCTTTCAACATGTTGACATGACACATTCTCTGATCTTTGCATCTGTCTGGTGTGCTGATCACATAGTTCACATCATTGAGTTTCTTTTTGACACAGTATGGGCCACTGAACTTGGCTTTCAGTGGTTCACCTTGTATGGGCAGCAGTACAAGAACTTTGTCACCTGGGTTGAAGGTTCGGGCTTTGGCATTTTTGTCTGCTTTTCTCTTCATTGAGTCTTGTGACACTTTCAAGTGTTCCCTAGCTACCTCACAAGCCTTTGAAAGCCTTTCACGAAACTTTGACACATAGTCAAGTAGGTGGACCTCATCATCCTCAGTCATGAATTTCTCTTTGATGAGCTTCAGTGGGCCCCTAACTTCATGACCGTACACCAACTCAAATGGGCTGAAACCCGTCGACTCATTTGGGGAGTCCCTCGTCGCGAACAGCAGGAAAGGGATGCCCTTATCCCAATCCTCGGGATACTCCTCACAAAATGCCCTAATCATTGTCTTTAGGGTCTGGTGGTAGCGCTCCAATGCACCTTGGGATTGGGGATGATAAGCTGACGACTTCAGCTGCTTCACACCCAAACGATACATCACCTCTTGAAATATGCCTGACATGAAATTTGACCCTTGGTCAGACTGCACTTCCTTGGGCAACCCATACCTAGTGAAAAACTGCACTAGAGCATCTACCACAGTCTTGGCAGTGATATTTCTCAATGGGATAGCCTCTGGAAACCGTGTAGACATATCCATGATTGTCAAGAGGTACTTCTGACCCGACCTAGTCCTAGGCAAAGGTCCGACACAGTCAACTAGAACCCGACTGAATGGTTCTTCAAATGCAGGTATCGGAATCAACGGCGCCGGCTTCACTGAATGCTGTGGTTTACCAGCCACCTGACATGTGTGACAAGTCTTGCAAAACTCAGCCACATCCACATTCAACCCTGGCCAATAGAAATGCCTCATGATCCGATCCTTTGTCTTTCTGATGCCTAAATGGCCGCCAACAGGTAACTCGTGAGCAATCCTCAAGATCTCACCGCGGTAACAGGGAGGGACAACAACTTGACGGACCACCGTCCAATCCTCATCAGCTGGCCTATGGGGAGGTCTCCACTTCCTCATCAAAATGCCATCTTTGACATAATAGCACTCAGGGACCTTTTCAGCCTCAGCCTCAGAACACGCCGTCTGAGACAAGCCTTTCAACTCAGAGTCTGCCTGCTGTGCTTCAACCAAGGAAGACTTGCTAAACAGCCCATCACTGTTAGCCTCGGAGCCTAATACAGCAACCCCATCATTCAAATCCTTGAAAAAGGTTTCTGCCAACCAAACACCGGAATTCTCCTCCACATCAACAGAATCCGCATCATCTTGAACAGCTCTACGAGCCTGAGACCTAGTCACAACACAATCTGGGAAAATCCCCGGAAACTCCTCCTGCAACTGCTCAGTTTCAGCAACCACCACTGGTTTATCCGAAACAACTGGAGACGCAACCACCTTGTCCCCAGCCAAGTCATTATCCAACAAAAAGTCAATGCCTACCATGGGCAACTCAGGAACAACTCCAACAGTGACAGGACCAGAAACTAGGTCACACTTCAAATCCACTCTATACAGTGGTACTGACATATAACTGCCATCAACAGTCTGAATCAAGACTTTTGCATTCACTGCACTATCTGGTGGAAAAGTCATACCACCATCCACCATCAACGACTGAGAGGCCCCCGTATCCCGCAGGATGACTACTGGCTTACCTGCCTCACCAGAAGTACATGGGGTCACCTCACCATCAAACAAAAAACTACGATAGCTCTCATCCACCTGCTTCAGCCTATCTTTGAATTTGGGAGATCGACTTTCAATGGCCTGTGTTTCACTGAACGGGACACTATTTTCAGGTAGGACACTTTTTGACATGACAAATCCCATGTCCTTCTTTGTTCTGTTTTGCAACTTCCAACACTGTGACTTTACATGCCCTGTCTTGTTACAGTGAAAACATTTGATGACATTTGCACTTGTACTGGACCCTTTGTCAGATTGAGGCTTTGGTGCCGATGATTCAGAACTCGTGCCTTTTTCAGAACCAGCATTCTTTGGATTGCTCGACTGATTTTTGTCTCTCTTATTTCCAGAGAAATTCCTGAAAGGTGGTCTGTTGTCATTTCTGTGGGTCAGCTCATACTCATCAGCCATCAAGGCTGCTTTATGCAAACTTGTCACTTTGTGATCATCCAAATGCGACCTCACACTGAAAGCAACACTCTTTTTGAATTCTTCCAAGAGAACAACCTCACGTAGGTTATCAAAATCCTGATCCACTTTCAGGGACCTGTACCACCTATCAAACATCATTTCTTTTTCACGAGCAAACTCAACATGTGTCTGGCCTGGTTTGCGGTACGAATTTCTGAACTTGTGTCTGTACGCCTCTGGCACCAACTCATAAGCATTCAACACTGCTTTCTTGACTGTAGCATAGTCACGTGATTGCTCTTCAGAGAGAGATGAGTACACATCGGCTGCTTTGCCGACAAACACACTTTGAAGGAGCATGGGCCAAAATTCCTGTGGCCATTTCAAACTGTTAGCCACCTTCTCAAATGACACAAAATATGCATCAACTCTGTTTTCTTCAAACTTTGGCACCAATCGAATGTTCTTGGCCAAATCAAATTCAGAGGGAGCCCTTTCACGATTTCCAACAGTCTGTGCATGAGTCAATTCCATCTCACGCAATTTCACTTGTTGCTCCACTTCAAATTTTTGCTGTTCCATTTCAAGTCTCTTCATTTCAATTTCTCTTTCCACTTCTCTAGCCCTTTCCCTTTCCTTCATTTCCATTTCTAATCTCATCTTCTCTTTCTCCATTTCCATTTCTCTTTGTTTTTCCCTTTCCTTCATTTCCATTTCTCTCTCCTTCATTTCCATTTCTCTCTCCTTCATTTGCAATTTAGCAAGCTCAAGCCGTGTTTGATCTGACATTTGAGCTTGATCTGAAGTGTCAATTTCTTCTTTGAGCTCCATGTGACCAGCTACCAAGTCAAGAATCTCTGCCTTTCTTACACCTTGTGGAACATCAACATTCAAATGCTGTGCAATAGCAGTCAAATCACATTTGCGTAACCTTTGCAAATCTTTGAGGGACAAATCTGTCCTCTGAACAAATGCCTGAACATCCATTGTACTGATTGACATTGTCACATGTATTACACACAATGTACAATTGAATAATCAACTCACTGGTATTATGTCTGTACCAATATTCTAGGTTCCGGAACGTTCCAAATTCTAAGTTTTGGCTTTAAATTCACTTCCCGGACAAGCCCCCAATTTTGTTACGACCAAAATCACTCTGAGAATGATCGCACAAAAGAAACAATCAACTGATGTTCAGGCGGTTTATTAACAGTGATATTGTGGGTACAGACTCGTAATCGGTTTTCACATCAGTACAATAATGATCACTATAAACAAATATAAGTCAGTAATGGAATCACTTACTCACTAAATCACGAAATCCATACAGTTTCCTGGTAGGGTCCAAATACGATGCTTGATGCACAAATGAATGATCCGTGATGCACCGATGAATGATTCCTTCGACGTAAATCCAGAGGCACAGGTTACAATAGTCCGCGTTATAAATCCAGGGTATAGTCCACGATAGATGTTCACGGCGAAACGCGCAGAATCCAAACGTTGTGACGACCACGTCCAGTTGATGCGTTTAATGATGATTCACTTTATAATGTCCAGCGAGGAATCCAGCCCGTCACAGCTTTGCCGTAACAATGTCCGTTGACACTAAAATATGGAGTCTATCTCCAACGTCGGCAAATTAATTCTCTGCAGGCAAAATGTCTCCCAGGCCTTATCTCCACAAACACAGTTTGTATAGCAGGTCAGCAGGTAACACAGGACTGACTGTAACAAGTCGTTTCAGAGCCAGAAGTGACGTAACTCTCAGAGCAGAGGTGTTGGGTACTCTGCCTACTGCAGAATTTCTCCAGCTTATATATTCATTCACCCCTTTCTAGTACATTCTGTAATTTTCTCCAACCTGGGGCTACATGCCTGAACATACTAGCAAGTCCAAATTCCAGGAATTCTGGATGACTCACTGCCTAATATGTGCATAACATCATTGCCAAAATTAACTACCAATCACATTTGGCTACAAAGGCAGTGCCTCACTCAGCCAGCACTTCCTAGAATTTTCTGGAATGGGTTAAATCATTCTAGATTGAGTGAGCTATAATGTATTTCCTGTCACGTGCATACATGTACTATAGCTACATTGTATACTATGTAGAAAATTCTCCACTGATCTGGTCAGCCTGTATGTACTATATCTATATCATATAGAATGTTCTCCATTAATCTGGTCACCCTGTGTACATACAATGTGCACATTAAAACAACCATGCATACAACCTTGATACATGTACATAACTACTTGTGTGTACATTTGTGACAAACATTTTTTGGTAAGATAATGAGAAACCTCTTAAGAAATATGAAAGAGCATGTACAGTAATTCTATGAGGAATTCAACGTTTATTTGATGAAAATTGGTTTCGCATTGGCTGAGATATCCAAAAAAGAGTGATTCTAATATACGATCGCTTTATTTTACTTTGTTTTCAGATGTTTCAGTCATTCTAAACCCGATTTTCATCAAATAAACTTTGAATTCCTCTTAAAATGGTATGCTCTGCACTACATCATATTAAAAGTGTTTTCTTGGTATCTCGCAAAAAGTTAAAAGCCCAAATCTCATCTCCACCACTACTGTACCATCCCATTAATATATTAGTATCAACATCTTTTCACCTACAGAATTCCCTGGATATCTACTCCAATAAGACTTTACAAGAAACTCATATCATACAATCTGAGGTGAATAACCACAAAATGACTTAGAATGGCAACGCACCTCTTTGGATCTCATGAGGTATCTCACCAGACGCCCACGAAGTACAGCCAGAGTTTGGTTATCAAACTCCTGAGAAGTCATCCCTGAGGAATGATAAAAAAAAAAATTAATCAGTAAATATTGTCACTCCCACTCTCCTTCCCATCTTCCATCAAGAGTTTCACTCTGAACAATGTCTTAGAAATCAACAGATTTGCTCTTTTCAGTTTATATGATAACCAGATGATCGATTTGTAAAAGTGGAAATATTAGCAGGCAAAAGTATATTCTCAGGACAATATCAACTGTATAAGGGACAGTTTATTTTTTAACTTGCAAAAAATGGGAAAAAGAAGAATCATATTAATCTTTAGCTGGTATTTGTATGTATATATGACCAACACTAATCTCAAACACCAACAAGTAAATGATATTGGATTCATTTTCATAGAATTTAACTCCACAATAAGGACAGAATTGGCAAAAGAGATTATAACATTGGAAAGCAATGCACATCGAGTCATCACTTTTTCAATTCAAAACAGAACTTGTCAAATATTAGATCTCTACATCTATTGTCTAGCAATGCAGAGTAAACATTCCATACAAATTTTCTTCATTTTCCTCGTGTGTGCAAAGCATTTCACAGACCAAGATCATTTAGCTCCATTGTAGTCTATCTAATACTTGCAGTGGGAATGTTCAAGAAACATATGTCCACCAAGACCCACCTCCCTAAATGCCTTAAAAATGAGAAGTTCACCCTTGGAACTCTGGTCATTACTCATAGAGAAACCAACTGCTAGAAGGTCACACATGATACAGTCCACCCCTCAAAGAGATACCCACAGCTAGAATGTCACACACTGTACAGACCATCCCTCATAGAAATATCCATTGCTAGAATGTCACACACGATACAGTCCACCCCTACAGTTAACTGTCCAGCTCCTATCCCTCCCTTCACATCTTGTCATCTTACCTGTCACATTCTCCACTAAGACTTGCCACTTAGGAATCTCATTCTCCAGGTGTCGGATTTGTCTCTTTTGTCGGCGGTCAAATGCAGCGAGCTCTGAGCAGAGAAATAGTAAATATAAGAATTTATTGTATTTGTTGTTTGGTATTGCAGTATGATTGTGTTATGTGGCCCCTATTAAAGGGAAAAACTGTTTGTAAGGAATCCAGAAGCCATGACATCCCCTATAAGCATACAATCATAAAATCTACCCAGTAACAGTTTTTGGACCACACAGTGGACTCCAATTATAACGAACATGGTTACAAAAAAAAAAAAAAAAAAAAAAAATCTTAATACAATGAAATAAAAATTCAGGTCCCAAAATTATCATCTTATACATGGGTAATTCCATGAAGTTGGGGCAGTGTCCATGTAGCATCGTGATATTTGAAAAATACATTTCAGCATAACTCAATATTGATAATGCTATACATTTATTGTTTGTAGGCTTTACATTTGCATTGAGGCCACACATTTTCCTGGAAATTTTGTGCCATTCAGACTCAATTTTGATGAAGTTATTAAACAATATGTAACGGTGTCCTGTAGCATCGGGACGTGTCCATGTAGCATCGTGATATTTTAAAATTTGGTCCTAAGAGACAAATTATGGCAATTAGCTTGACCAAAATTTGATGCAATATGCATATCTACTAGATTAGTCAGATAGCTAAATATCTCAAATTTCATGTACACAGTTTTAATTTTAAAAGAAAATTACAAAATGTATCACGATGCTACGCGGTGTCCTTTTTTGTTACATTTGGTGGACACCGCGTAGCATAGTGACAAATTGTGTCATTTTCTTGTAAAAGTAAAACTGTGAATGGGAAAGTTAAGATATTTAGCTATCTGACTAATCTAGTAATTATGCATATCATATCAAATTTTGGTCAAGCTAATTGCATTAATTTGTCTTTTAGGACCAGATTTGAACTATCACGATGCTACATGGACACGTCCCGATGCTACAGGACACCGTTACATTTTTTAAAGATAACTTCATCAAAATTGAGTCTGAATGGCACAAAATTTCCAGGAAAACGTATGGTCTCAATACAAATGTAAAGCCTATAAACAATATATGTATAGCATAATCAGTATTGAGTTATGCTAAAATGTAACACTTTGTGCCCCAACTTCACGGAATCACCCACATGTATCTTTATACACTATACTGTTCGGTTATAATGAAATCTCAATATAACAAAAAACAAAAAACAAAAACCAAAAAAAAAAAAACCCACCAGTCCAAAGGACTTCGTTATAATAGGAGTACACTGTAGTTGGCTGTACTGGTCATTTCTTTCTTCACTGATCTCATTCAGTTGAAAGTAATATGGTAGAACCTATCCCATCAACAACTGAAGGTTAGTACATATTGGCAACCAATTGCTTCAAATGTAAACTAGAAATGTCGCTATGGCGACTGATGCCTCCGCCATAATGCATGATTCTCCCAATAGGTGTATAGTACAATGTCTTCATAATATGTGATGACAGTTTCACATAACTGGCAAAATATTGATATGACAGGTTTGTCAGAAATGTCTTGAATGTTCACTTTCCTCAAACTGGGTTTGCTATAATTGTCTGAGAGTGCAGGTACACATATTTGAGGAAATGAGGATTTTTACTTGACTTCTGACCGACCCTGTTATAAGTTTATGCATTAAGTAATTTTCAAGGTATGAAGAAAGAGTGTAATTACAGTACAAAATAGATTTTTTTTTAAAAATCTAAACCTGACCTTAGACCCTTAACCTTTGACCTTTGACCTTCTGGCTGGAAATTTCCCAGATAATCTCCATTAGGTAATACATGTATATATCAAGTTTTAAAACTAATAATGCAAGCATTGCATATACTAGTATATGAGGAAAACAGTAAAATTTTGAGGAGTTGACCTTGACCTTTGACCCCTGGCTATTGACCCATGACCCCTAAATTCCCTAGATAATCCCTGCCAGTCAGTACATGCATATGTACCAAGTTCCATGAAGATACATTGAACCATTTGCGAGAAAAGTGAAATTGCAACATTTTCACCTCGCCTTTGACCTTTTGACCTTTGACCTTATGACATGAAACTCTCTCTGGAGAATCTTTACGCAGTAGTACATGTCTACACTAAGTTTCAATAAAATACCTTCAGGCATTGCATAGATATGGGGGAAATAGCAACATTTTTAGCATTTGACCTTGACCTTTTGACCTTTTGACCTCTTACCAATGTCACTAAAATCTCCTCAACTAATCGTTCCATCATACATCATCCTTGGACCAAGTTTGGTGAAAGCTGCTTCATCCAGTTTTGAGTTATCACTTAAACAGATAAATTGTAGGATTTGACCTTGATCTTTGACCTTTGACCTCTGTCCGATTTCACCAAAAATTAATCCTGTAATTGTCCCATCATACATCATCCTCGGACAAAGTTTGGTGAAATTTGCTCCATCAAGTCTTGAGTTATCACGTAAACAGATACAATTACGCCAGTTAGTTTCGATGAGGGGTGCAATAAAACTATCTGACACAGACATTGATGAAGTGAGTGTTGCATCCTTTATCGGAACTCAGATTGATTGTCATCTCACTTGGAAACCTCACATTCAATTGGTAAATAAATGTGTTCGAAGGAAAGTAGGTGTATTGTATAAATTAAGACAGTATGTTCCGCAGCGCATTCTTGTGCTTTTGTATAAATCTTTTATACAACCACACATATTATATGGTATTGAAGTATGGGGCAGTAGTTATAAATCTCACTTAAATTGTATACATATTTCTCAAAAAATGGCTCTGAGAGCTATAACATTTTCGACTTTACGAACACATTCAGAACCATTGTTCCAACGATTCAAACTTCTAGATGTTGTTAGGTTACATAAGTTTTCAGTTTTAACATTTATGTACGATCTCTGCAATGGAACTATTCCGCACCCTCTGTATGACTATTGCCAAATTGTGCATCATACTTACAGGACAAGAACAAATGAAAAAAGAATGTTGTACTTACCAAAATTTAGAACCACACAGGGACAATTTTCAATTTCTTACTTAGGACCAAAATTTTGGAACACATTGCCACAAGAAATGCGTGAACAAAGCAAAAGATCTACATTTCGTAAATGCCTTGCAGATTTCCTTCTCTAATAGATATTGTATCAAGTACAATTAGTTTTCTATGTTAGAAAATATATGATGTACGTTGTATTTAAATATTAACAGCCATTTCAACCAACCATTAATAATTTTTCGTTTGTGTTTAGCTTTTAGTATGAAGATCAAGGTGACCAATCTCGACTAGCACGTGTGCTAACTTTTTGGTTTCCTTGTTAACAACAACTTTGTAGAATTACGCTACATGTATCACATTTAAATCTCAAATGTCTTCATTTAATCATGTTATTGTAAAGGAGTAATAAAAGTATTTTTTTTTCCATATATGTATGTAAATACAATTGTATAATGATTGAAAATGTACATGTTCAAATGTTGTTGCTAATAAAAACTTCAAACTTCAAACTTCAAACTTCAAACTTCAATTTCATGATTTGACCTTGACCTTTGACCTTTGGCCGATTTCACCCAAAAACTGATTAAGTAATTGCCCCATCATACTTTAAACTTGGACCAAGTTTGGTAAAATTCCAGTCAATATTTCTCAAGTTATCGCATAAACGAATGCGGACGGACGTACGTACGGACGTACGGACGTACGGACGTACAGACGTACGGACGGACGGACGGACGGACAACCCGAAAACATAATGCCTCCGGCACCACTTCGTGGTGGAGGCATAACTAGTATGAATACTGCCATTTTATATGAATGTCTTACCCTGTAGTTAAGCACACTTATATGATATATTTAGTTTGTACATCCACTACACATATCAACATGTTCAACTCATTCATTTTACCCATTGCATCAGTACATACTTTGGCACCAGAATTATACAGCAAATCCACTGCATTTTATCACTGATACATTTCATGGATCTGTGCATATCACCAAGGATACTGTTATAATATGTGACCTGCTACAACAAAAGGATCCACAAGTCGGGGAGGTCGATTTTCTAAAAATGACATGACATTATTCCCTCACTCTTCTGCTTTCATTTCATATATAACACGGCTTATAAAAGCACTCGGTTGAGGAGATATCGATGATTTTATGAGAGCATGTCGACTGGTCTAGGAAATCAGCATTTTGAGAAAACCACCTGCAAAGTTTTCCTTCTGATGCAATCATGATCAAAGGCAGGTAAAGGGTGCTAAATCCAAATCTTCATGTATGTAGTTTTTACTCCGTAGAAAGTCGGAAAATCATGCCTCCGAAAAACACTAATTTCTTGCATTTCCTTTGTTCATCTAGCTGCAAAATTTCAGCAGATGGTAGACAAATCATCAGACTACAAAATTATATAAAACACAGAAATTTGATGGTTTTGACCGATTTTGATGATATGACTTCAAACTCAATTTTATTGGGTCAGCTGTCAGCGACTTTAGTATCCTTTTGTTGTGGCGGGTCACATATATACATCACTTGAATTACAGACTCTTTTACTTCCATTTAACACAGGATGCGTATTATAACTCTTCGTGGGCATATGTTACTTGGGGCACACTAATGGTCAGCACTGCTGGCCATTAGACTCTGGTCAAGTTCATAATGTGACTTACTCCAAAGTATTAGAGGAATAAAGACTTTACTGTCATACCAAGCTGAAATACACAGCAAACATGTTGCCCTAGATTTACTTTGACTTTCAAGAAAGTAGAAACACATCACAAAAAATACAAAATGATGGAAGTGTGTATTCGAAAGTGTGGTCCAAGATATCAAATAACGTCAATGCTTGTCCTTAAAAATTTGGATGAAAAACAAAACAAAAACATGAGTACCGTATGGCTAGTACTTGCCTAAGTCCTGATACTTACCATGCTCTAAGATTTCATCTCTTGGATCCCTGCAAGGAAGACAATAACAGATCATTACTATGCACATGTCATCGAAGAAACACATATCTTTTTCACCTTTCCCAAGTAAATCTATTTTTGAAGGCTAGCCATAAAATATGACCAAAGTATGTTCCCATTCCTACAAGGTTTGAGCATGCTAGCTAAAATATTACAAAATTAGAACATTTCATAAGCCTGAAGAAGTGTTAAATAAGTCTTATGAGAAAATCTCACAATAGTGTGTTGTGTGACATGTGTCTGCTGCTGTAGTGACCAGTCGAGGAATGCTCCTGGAGGCTGTATCAGCCCTTGTCCCTCTCAATGTTTATGGAGTACAGTGTACTAGACTTGATCTCCTTGATTCTTGTTTGCCTCCACGATGATACAGTTTTAATAGACCTGATTACTGAAAAGTTAATGATTTGAGTTGTAATTTTACAAAGGCTATACATGGAACTTATCAAGAAATGACAGCAGCCCTATTTTGTACACTATGCCTCCATATGAAATTTCACCTAGCTGATTAGAGACCACCTTCTTTATTATTCTCATGGTTTTTTTTTTTTTTTTTTTTCATGTATGAGGCAGGTCAATTAGATTTTGACAAGGTGGTATTATTTTCTAGAGAGCTAGTCAAAAACAAAAATAACATGATCCATGCTGTTAGAGTTTAGTGAGATGACAATGAAGTGCAATCCCAGAATTATAATGAGAGTGAATCACTTACGCAAGTTGAAGAATTCATTTTTCTTTTATCTGACTGCCAAATGATTGGTATGATAACGAATCTCCAACACATATCTGCCAACATTTCAAGATGAAATATCTTACTTGTGGATTGCAAAAATCTTATTTTATATGCAAACTGAAGTTAAAAATCTTACTTTCAGTCAAATCTTCAGAAAATACACATGAAAGGTATATCTAAATATTTTTTTAAAATCTGATTTCTCTGACAGAAAATCTGATTTTGCTATATTTAACATAAAAAATCTTACTGAATCTGATAAAATCTTACTAGTTGGCAAGTATGCCAACATACTCTTAGTAGCCATGTGACTATTATGGCTCTTTTGATGTGCCAATCCAAATATGTGTTGCATGACTCACCAAAAGTCAAATGTTACTTATTTCCATACCATAAAGGAACTCAATTTCTAAGATGTGTTACTATCATTAGGCTGTATGATGAGATTTTTGGAATGTCCCCTGGGGAGTTTTCATAATTAGTCCCTTATATTTTGTTGATCTTGTTATGTTTATTGTTAATGAATGCACATGATACACTTATTACTTGCATCTCTTCACTGTAAATTAATGAGAAAGATGTAAATATGCTGAGTGTTATTATTCACTCACTCCGTTCCTGCCATTGCACTGCATTATACTGTCTTACCAGTAAGTCAAAATGAAATAATACCAATCTCCCAATCATTCACCTCATGGAGTGAAAAGAATAATCCTAAGATGACGGTACTGTCTTTACAGCACATAAGTGACTATATATAGGTGAAGTGAAGGTTGTTAAAAGTAGATAGAGGCATAGTCAAGACTCTACAAGCTGCTACACCTCACTGTGTGCATCAAGTTGAACCTGTCAGCCTTGGGAGAAAAAAAAAAGAAAAGAAAAGAAAAGAAAAGAAAAAAAAAGAAGAAGTCCAGACCGATTGCTCTCAGCAGACTACTTTCCATCTGAATTTTGAAGCAGCATACACAGTATGAATGACAAGTGCATGAACTTTTGACCTCTGTCTTCAGAGGAGAGCAACAGCCTGGACTCTTTCTCTCAGGATCGTGCCATCACTGGACTTAATGCTTACAGTGAGGTTTCATAACAGAGGTTCAGAATCTAGGCTAATAGAGGCATGGCTGACAGAATACTTACTGAAGCTGGGAGTCATCCATCATATCCTCTGCATCAGAGAAATTGAGAACATGGTCCCCTCTTGGCATGGGTTGTACTGAGAGTAAGAGACAAACACAATACCAGTGTCAAAATCACATGGAATCCTAGTCAAGTGCATGAAATAATCACAAGTCGGATAGTGCCATGTAACAAGTCTACTACTTCAAGGCAGTACACATTACTATGTACACATGGTGTACAAATTGCAGCTGTAGTAGCATCCTTTATCATGACAGTCTCATTTACTGCTTCTAAGTACTATTAATTTTTTTTGTGGCCATTTTATATGAACACACACAGGGAAGAACATCACACCATTAACCCCTTGGAGGGGGAGTACAATGCTCACATATTCTCAAAATTCTCAAACATCATCAAAATTGAAAAATATGAAAACTTGCCTTTGACTACTATTGAGCAATGTACAAGTTTGATGACAGAATTAGGAAAACTGACACCATCCTCAAACACTAATTTTGCAGTAGAGCAAATATGGAATGATACACACATATGCTGGGCAACAATTTCAGTAGAGTAGCAGATCATGTGAATGTGTGTCTTCAAAGGAAGTCTACATCAGAGAAAATAATGTTTCCTGAATTTGAGGGGAAGTCTGAATGTGAAGGGTATATGAGGCTTTTCAAGCTGAGCAATGTTCTTCCCTCAAACAACACCTGTCACTAAGCTTGGGATGTGTGAGCTACCTGTTTGGTCTGGTAGGAGGTGGTACTGTTTCATGATGGTCCAATGAGTCTGAAGGCCCTTTGGTGTCCGCATGGGGTTAAAGGTGGAAGCATTCTTGTTGAGCAGTTCTTGGAAGGTGTCTACAGTAGGTTGGCTAGTCTATAAAGAAGGAACAGAAAACAAACAAAATTAAACCAGCAAGTTTAGCTTGTCAAAGACTTCTAGGTGCCAAGGTGATTTTACTCACATAAACTCGACTCAAAATTGGCATGCAGAGGAGGCTTGATTTTGTTACAATCATGGACTCTAAAATGCAGTGATGAAAAGTATGATATACACTGTATCAGTCTGAAAGACATTTGTGCCACTGATAAAGAAAGCACTCCAGCATCCATGTTGATCGGCAAAAAGAAGGAAAAAAAAAAAAGGCAGAAAGGGTTAAACCTATTTGTCTTTATGACACATCTCATCCATAATCAAAGTTGCTGAAACTGCTTACAACTGTCTTCTTATCAATAATAGCATATCACTGAGAAAACTGATGGTAATTTGAAAGTATCACAGGACAGTGATAAAGAGGAGAGATAGAGAGATCAATTCTGACAAAAATAGATTAATGTTAATCCTTAAATAATAGCACCCCTACAAAGGTTTTAAACCTGGCTCTTAAAGGGAAATTCCACTGTGCAAATCTGTTTGTTAGAATAGAAGCTGAAAACTGTTTGTTTGTGTGAACAGGAGCTTAAAAAAGCTGTGAATAAAAGCTGAAGAAACAGGAGAGTGAAAAGTTTGAGCAAATTTCGAGAGCAAAACTGAGAAAGTTGATTTGAAGTTGTGATCAATCAAATACAAATTGGCAATTCTGTGATGTCACATTGGAGCTAATACAGTATTTGCTCTGTACCATAATATAAGCCATTTTCATTTTTCCATCATGTAAATTTCCAATTGTACTACACCTTGAATACAATCACTGTAAATATTATTTGATAAAACTCCTGTATGAGAAATCATATTCTGACATCAATAACTAAAAGCAAAGATTTTAGGGATTCTTTTTTTTTTCTCTCTCTCTGTTTTTTTTTTTTTTTTTTTTTTTTGCACAGGGCAAATGGAAGGTGCTCGCACATGCTACATCAGGGGGTTGCCAATTTGTGCTTGATAAATTACAACTCCAAAAATTATTACTTTTTTAGTTTTGATTAGAATACGCTCAAAAATGTCACTGTCCGGTCTCTTTACTTTTTATTCTTCTATTCACACAAACTATTTTCACAGTGAAATTCCCCTTAAAATGGTGTCAATTTGCTAAACTGCTAAAAAGTTACTTCAGGCTGGTAATGCCTTGCCTACAATGCCTTGTAGTAAGGCTACATTTCAAAATCAAACCTGGGAAAAGGTGATTTCGATTATACAATCCTTTCAAAAATGAATTCAAGGGCTCATTGATTTGGAGAAACAAACCCTACCGTCTGCTGGATGTCTTACTTGAGCATAATTTCATTAAAACTAGGAGAAAGGTCAAAAACTCACCGATGTTACAGTACCAAGAATCTTTTCCTCGTCTTCTGAGTAGAGAGCTTGTGACATGATGGCAATCTTGATGTCTGGATGTAAGAGTCTCATTGCAGTCTGAGATGCCCTGGAAGGATATCAAGTAGTACAGGGCCCTGTTTTATGAAGACTTAGAATTTATTATATCATTGATTTCTATCACAATTCTATAGCAGCCTGTGTGGCAAGGAAATTTACAACCAATTATATCTTTTGCTACAACAGGGCCCAGCACAGTTAACCATCACTGTGAGGCATTGACATTGAATCACGACATATTGGGATTTCTTTATAAAGGATTTGAAACTTTAATAGTAGTCCTCTTGAACTTGATTTACCCTACACATTTCTGCTATTCACTTTGTCAAGTGTCACAGGATTAATGCTAGTACGTGTGCAAGGCTCAGAATTTCAATATACAAGGGATATTATGTATGTGTAAAAAATTCAATTTGTGTGTTTCGTAGCCACTTAAACAAATGAACAAAGTAATCTTTTGATGTTATTTGGGGGGAAATTACAGAATACCGGTTTTGCCTCATATAAATTAGCATATTGGTGCGTATAAGAGCCGCCGCAGGATTCGGCCCCGCCTCCGGCGGCTCTCCCTTAGAGATGAATTTCAGCCCGAAGGGCTGAAATTCGTCTTTCCTGACGTTTGGGGCCCCCAAAAAGGCCAGAAACGGAACGGCCGTCAAAAAGTAGGTTGACCACACAATTTTTATGAAAATTGAGTGGTTTCGGAGGAAAACTGCTCTAAATCGAGATAACTCGAGTAAATCGACGATAAAGAAAATCGACCCGATTTTGACGGAACTATTTCGACACAAGTCATCACGATACAATCACACTACACACTACAGTAGTTTGGCAAGGCAGCGCGTATACGCGTATTGTCAAGAGACATGTGCGCACTCAACTGCTATACGTATTGTACACTGTACTACTAAACATGCGCGCGTTCTGCAGACTCAATACGCGCTACCACTGCCACACGTACGCATTAGCTGCTGTTATGTGTACTGTGACTGCATAGAGTCAACATGGTGGGCTGTCAAGCGCATCCACACAGTGCGTAAGCTCTACTGCAAGCTAGCACCAGCAATTAGATAAGTGATTGTTTTCTAGTCTCACCTAAATTGCTATCAATTTCTAGGATATGGACTATCCTCGACTCCTAAAAACGTGAGTATACATCGTAAATTCGGGTAAATTTTAACGGATAGTCTAGACTAGCATCGTCAGGATCTAGAACTACATTATTCGGGGGACACCCCCGAAACCCCCCGAGAACAACGTAAGATACCACACTTCTCACCGCACAGAGCAAAGAAAACACACGTAAACAAATGCAATCGTCGACAGCCGAATCACGGACCGTATCGCAGAACGGATTGATATTTTAATGGTTGCTATCGGCAAGCGTAATTACGCTCTTTTCAGAGCGATTTGCGCTCTCCGTGATTGGCTGCCGGTATTCTGTACTTTACCCTTATTTGGTAATCAAAGGAATATGAAAATGATGTCTTTGATAGCTTTGGGATAAAAAGATTACTTTTTTGGCAAACTATATGCAAGTGTATGTAAGCACACCAAAATAAAACAAAGAAAGATATACTGCTCCATGAAAATGAATCGGCACTAGGGAATACATTATATCAATTTCAATTTGAAAAAAAAAATAATAATTTCTCTTTCTTTAATATTACCTAACTTTCAAAAATTTAGTATGCCACTTTCACATATCATATGTCTTCTACAACGCATTCATCTATTCTTCATCTTTTTCTAAAAAAAATTTCTTTATACACAATCGTTCATTTTGCAATCATTTGTTGGTTACAAGTTATGAATCTAGTTGCAAACAATTCATCTCTTTACAAACTATTCATCTTTTTGTAAATCATACAATGCATGTTTTTACATTGTATGTTTAAATGTAATCTTCAAGCAATTTATGTTCATTATTATTGCAAGATACAATGTTGTAGAAGTTGATGAGAGCATGTGATGACTTAGGATCATAAATTTAAAAAAAAAAAAAATTGTAGCCCATAGTTACCTTACTTATCAAAGACCTAATTTGGTCATACTGGTTTGAATGATGTTTGTTTCAAATGCACTGCCTTTGTTACACAGACTGCGCTGTCAGGGGTTTCTAGAGGTTTCGAGCCTAGCTGGGAACCCATAGACTTGAAGCACAATATTCTGAATGCCCCTCCCCCTGTTACCCGATGAAATAGTGAGCAAAGATCAACTCATATATTCTTTAAAGGATGTCATTTCAGCCATGTAACATCTTGTGTTGTCACTGACTTGTATTTTGTTTTAATGGTGCATAAAATTCATTATGCTGGCCTGATCTCATAGTAAGATTTAAACAAGGACATCAAGTTGAGAATCAAACTTACTTTGATGCTATCGGGTCATACAACAAGGCATACCATCTCTCTTCTATTTCCTTCATGGAAAATCGATGAGAAAACTTTACACCCTGGAAGACTTGCTCAAGGTCATTGGTCTGATGTGGGAGAGATAGCAAGAGATTTTTGTGCAGTTGTTTGGAGTGACCTGTTTTACAGACAAGTGTTTACTGCACGAAATAGACATACATTTTTAATGTTAGGTGAGGCAGTACAAAAAAACACCTTGTCCTGGGGGGCGTTTCATAAAGCTGTTCGTAAAGTTACGAAAGACTTACGAGCGACTGGTGATTAGTTCTTGTGCTGAATTATGGAAATTCTCGTAAGTATAGCACATCAGACCTGATCACCATTCGCTTGTAAGTTGTTCGTAACTTTACGAAGAGCTTCATGAAACAGGGCCCAGGGCCATGTTTCATAAAGCTGTTCGTAAAGTTATGCATGACCTTATGAATGAATGGAATATGAAACGCCAGAGATTTACACGTACATTGGGGCAAAAATAAACTTTCAACTGTTAAAATATGTGTTACCATGTAAGAATAATCATAATCACCTGCAAATTTCAGCCTTAGCTATTGAAATTAACAATGATTAGGAAACCCACTTGGCTTGCCATATTCAAGTTGTTTGTAAAGTCATGCGTAACTTTACAAGCGGCTTTATGAAGCAGGACCCTGGCTATAGAAAATATCTATCTTAGACTAGTTAGAATTACTATAAACATCTTTGAAATAGACTCTCTACAGAATTGAACATTTGTATTACCATTTCTTCTTATTTTCTGTTCAAGCTTACTACAATGAGAATTATCACACAACTTTTAAAAGGAGTTTTGCAATAAATTTGGCAATCAAGTTATGGAATACTGCATCTTCATAATACGTAATGTGATAACAGTGATCTAATTTAAAAGCAATTCAATATTCAAATTGATTTAATACCTACTGACAAAACCAGTAAAATCAAACAATTTTCCAGTATTTCCACACTTTTAATTTCTCCACTGAATATCACATGAGACAAACCTGATGTACAGCTGTGATGAGTGCCAAGTCATCCTCTGCAGTCCACCGACTGGTCTCTCTGGCCAGGGGAACGAGGGACTTGGATTTCTTTGATCGACTAGACTTGGAGGAGCTGGACTTGGAGGGCTAAGACAAAAAAAGAAGAAGTTGTGATTCCATTTTTAGTTAAAAATGCTAATTTATAAGGGAAAATAGCCTTGTTAATGTAAATAACAATGAATTCATTGAAAAATCTGAGAGCAGAAGACATACCCATATTGTGCAACATTTGCTTTGGGTAACAACCTCTTTTCATGAGCTGATGTGCTCAAAAAGTCATTTAAGAACTTCAAGAGTGTTAACTTACAAATATTGACATGTAGGTACATCACTGGTTTGAAAACATAATAATTACAAAAAGGAAGATAAGTGTTACTTTATGAATTTCATAGAAGCTCTCTTATAATACATATGAAATAATGCGAGATATTTGAATCTTTTAACGGGTATTCAATATGAAATCACTGCTGTCACTGAACATACATGTATCAGTGATATCTTAATCAAATATGAGATAAACAAACCTACATGTACAATCTATTCCATCAATACAGTAACTAGTGACTTTTACCAATGGCCAAAACTAGGAGTTATAGTCAATGTCATATCTAGCATTTGAGACAAATCATATCACACACAGTGTGTGTATGGCGACAGTAAACAAATATACCTAAATTTTACATCATTTTACTACTTATTGTCACCACACTTACAATGTTTCAAGTACATATACCTTCCTGCAAATGATACTGGCATAGCATAAGATTAAATTTTCAGTTATACATGTATTATATGTTTGAAAATTTAGCAGTAATAAGAGTTGATAAGCTAAACAACAAATTTCCTACTCACAAGAGCTTTTCCCTTCTTCTTCTCTGGAGCAGGTCTTGGTGTTTCCACTTTTTGCTGTTTGGGTGGGGGTGGTGCTGGTGGTGTGGGGGCAGGTGGTGGTGGTGATGGTGGAGGAGGTTCAGCCTTTGGTTTGGTCTTGACAACTTCAGGTTTCTTTGGTGGTGGTGGTGGTGGTGGTGGAGGAGGTGGTATCACAGGTTTTGGTGGTTCAGGGACTTTCTTTTCCTCTATTTTCACCACTGCTTTCTCAATAATCTGTGGCACAGGTGGTGGTGGGGGTGATGGTTGAGCTGGTGGTGGTGGTGGTGATGGGGGAGGTGGTGGGGAGTGGTGGTATTGCTGCTGTGAAGGGGGCATGGATGGAGAGAGAGTCATTCCAGAGGGGGGCAGTTTTCCACGAGAAGATTTGACAAGGCTGCTCTCTACAAGCTCATCGTCAAACTTTTTTCTCTTGATAGAACGTGATGAGCTGCGGCGTTTCACCAAAGCGTCCTGACTACTTTGTGGTGTCAAGGGACTCCCACAGGACATGGCTCGTCCTCCTACTGTCAGGCTCGTTGTAGTACCAGAAGACTTTGGAGTTGACACACGATTGGATGCCTGCCTGGTCTTCATGGTTGCATTGCTACTACCGCCTGATGCAGCATTGTTGGATGTAGCAGCTGCTGCAGCTGCAGAGCTAGTTCTTGTCTTCATGGTTGGCGTGGACACAGATGGCTCACGTGCAGCATGGCGCGTGATGATAGTCGGAGATACACCAGTCTTTGGCATTGTAGAAGACTGCTGGGAGCCAGTCTGTGATGCTTCAGGTTGCACTTTGATGTCTGGTGTGGAGCTTTCATTCTTGATAGTAGCTGATCAATGAGAGATAAAAAGTGACAAACATTCGAATATCAGGTGCTGACTATCAAAGACAGTCAACAATCATGATATGAAATGTTACAAGGGTCTCATAGCAAAACAAACATTAAATCTAATATGGGTATACTCAAAACCATGAATGGTGCCTTATCTTTTTATTCACTATAAAAAAACAAAACAAAACATTAGTCAGGTCTACTCATAGGGTGTACAGTACAGTAATACAATGTATATCTGCCCTGTACAGTGTAATTGTATTATATCCATAATCATGAGTAGCAAAATACAGATGCATCCACTCCCGAAGAGCATCTGTCTTACAACTGTAAAAATTTTATTTCCCTCAACCCTTGACTAGAGTACTTCGCATGCACACTGACATATTCTCATGAATTTATTCTAACAGGTATGATACATACATATTGTACCCAAATTTTATATTCCAAAAATGTTTTTAGCCATATACAATTAGCATGCCTTATAATATAAATACAAACTGTGTTTTTTGGTTGTTTTTGTTTGTGTTTTTTTCTTAAAACAAAGTTTACACATACAACATATTCACAATCCCTACCTACACCTTCAGTGATTTTGTCAAAGAAATTCAATGTAACATTAGAAAGCTGATTTATTTCTGGTTAGATTGAACAACAAGGGTAGTTGATAATAGAATAAGATAAATGTATATAATATACACTGTACTGTACTTATAACAGAAATTTTGTGATGACAACAAATCTGTAGCAAGCATCACATACAGTGTACAAGCTGCACATACTGATCATGGCATGTTAGTACCATATTTACAAATATATCATATCATTTGACAGGGAATAATTTTCCTGGTATCGCATCGCAATTCGCTAGATGCATTTTTATACTACTGCTACACAAACTAACTTTTGTGTAGCAGTTTTCTTCCATAGAAGTGTACAGAATGCCATTTAAAATATTATTCATCAGCTGAAATTGCTAATCAAATTTGAGTTAGAAAATTATTCCCTGTTTGATGAAACTCATCAAAAGATGAAATATTTCTTACAAAGCGAAACATATGAGATGAACAAATTCTGAAAACTGTTTTTGAAAAACAAAAATGAAATGAATCAGACTATTTGGATTCATGAACACAACCACAAATGAAATTAAAGAGAAAAATGCAAATTTAGCCTCCTGGAAGTTTAATGTACAATGTACATACTAGGCATGTGTTGACATTGGGTTTGACATTAATCCAGTGACTATACATGTATTTGTGACTTTGCACAACATAATACAAAAAATACCTTTTTCAGGTCTGGGTAATATACATTGGAAGCACAAAGTCTTAAAAAAATGATTGTGTGAACAAGATTGTAGTAAAATTGCCTGAATCTGGACTGCATTTACCTAAATGATTGCAGCAGAGGAATAATGCAGACTCAAGTTGCAAAATAAAGAACTCACACTGTAACTGGTGCAGGTATGGTAATTTCATTCAAATGGAGATGTGAATTAAAAAATGCCTGCTCTGCACCATGTACCATATACCATATACCACCATGATCATTTTGTCGATGAAATGTTGTCATTTCATTGATGAAATGACTGATTTCTTAACGAAATAGGCCATGCAACATTTGACGCTCCATACAAATTGTCCATGGTTTACAAACCATGGTTTCATTTGTACCACCTTTGTGAATTCGGGCATGTAAGTTTATAAACATGGAGATTGAATTTCCTAGTATGGAAAAGGAATACAGACCTGAATTTTCTCTCTGATGTTTGGACTGCTAAAAAGAATGGTGCTTTGGAAAAGGGAGCAAAAATCAACCTTAAATTCTGTGACCATCAAGCACACAGTCAAAAGCAGCTATATTTGCCAGTTGCCACCCTTTTCAATAAATTTTAAACATAGCTTTAATCTGATCCATTAACTGTACCATGAACAATATGAAAGGGTAATAACAGTGAGGGGAAACATCTTTCTGATGAATACAGCACAGTGTACTTCGTTTCTTACACATAGTATGTGCATCGATTAAGCAGATCTGTATGCCAGGCAACAGGCAAAGCTGAAAAAACAAGAGACCCGCGGGTCAAGCGCTCACCTGAGTATCGCAAGTTCACCTTTCACGCAGTCACTAATCTAAATTATTCACAGCTCTACCAAAATTTGACCAGGCATTCTCAAGTAGAAGATGAAAATGTACAATAAGGGCCCAAATTTTTTAAGATTCCTTAATTATTGGGGATTGGGGCCCCCTGGGGCCCTCTGGGTGGGGCATGGTGCCCATTCTGATAAATTTAGATCCTGACCCCCTAGGGATGCTACCTGCCAAGTTTGACGAAAATCCATCATGAGGATTTCAGGAAGAAGATGAAAATGTACAATTCAGGCCCCCATTTGGACCTTCCCAACCACCCCCCTCCCCACCCCTGCCCCCAAGAGGGGCACCCCTGGATTTCCTATGAACAAACTCAAAACTACAGTCATTAATGTACTCACTCATAGTATTATCTTAGCTCTATAACTTCTGATTCTAGAGAAGATTTTTAAACATTCCTTCATTTTGGGGGTTTGGGCCCCCCTGGGGGCCCCCTTGGTGGGGCATGGTGCCCATTTTAACAAATTGAGGTCCTAACCCCCTAGGGATGCTACCTGCCAAGTTTGATGAAAATCGGTCCTGGGGTTTTCAAGAAGAAGATGAAAATGTAAAAAGGTTACGCACGACGCACGACACACGACGCACGACGGACGCCGGACGAAGGGCGATCGCAATAGCTCACTTGAGCCTTTGGCTCAGGTGAGCTAAAAAAGCATATGTACATGACATTCAGATTCTTCTTGAAGAAAAAATGTTGCATGAAAGATTGTGTAGATTAACAAATTATTAACAAGATGTATTCATGCAAATAAGAACAAAATAATAAAGAAATGCAAAAAAGACAAGAAAAAAAGAGGTTATAAAAACAGCTTTAACCCGTTGAGGACGGACTGATTTTGCTACAACATGCATTTCCCATAGACACCTGCCCGAGTATACTCGGGACTCGTCCTCAACGGGTTAAATGTATACTGCCTATGAATTGGCATGGCTGATACTGCAGTTCACATTAAAAATTGAAGATGTTACTTAAAATTTATGTTAATCTTAAAGAGAACAGAGTAAAACATAAATCTGTTAATAATTTTTCATAAATAAAACTTAATTTTCAACAAGTCACATGAAAACAGAATGGAACCAATTTTAATCTTGAAGTTAGTAGAAGGAAAAATGTGAAAGTATTCCCTGGGTCCCGTTGCATAAAACTTTTTTAGCAACCTTAAAAAATTCAGGTTGGGATTTGCCCAACCTGAATTTTTTACGGTTGCTAACCTAAGAATGTAAAATCCGTTGCATAAAAACTCTGGTTGGGAGCTTCCAACCGGAATTTTGTGATTTCAACCGGAAAAAAATCCGGTTGGAGTTTTATGCAACGGGCTCCTGGTGTCAGTAATGCACTGGGTTTACATCATACAATAGAAGTGTGGTACATTCTTCACAAGTTCATTTTCTGAGTAGGGTCAAGCTGGTTGTGTTGTGATATAAAAATATTTTCAGACTTTAAACTCAAGTTTTATGCAGATACACAATAAGCTACAAAATTTATAAGCAGGCTTGACATTAGTCGTGGCCCCGGGCCACAACAAACTGATACTGAGCCACAAAAAAAGGTACAAGCTTTTTGAGGCCAATCAGGCAACTACATTGTAAGTTTCAAAATGGATTGTTATGCACTTTTATTTTGTCACATTTTATCTTTTTCCTCCACCAACATTTCAGATACTGGTACAAAGATTATAGTGGCCTCAACATGCCACCAGAGATTTAGGTTAGTGTAGAGCCCTGCTTAATGTAAGATGGTCATTTGTTTTAAATATGGTTTGGTACACTGAAGCTACATACATTGTACAGTACTAGGCAAACCTTGAAATACATAGTACATTGTACCTATAAAATGTCAATTAAGATGAAATATTGCTTCCAGAGGTGATATTTTAGGACATAGACCTGTCAATTTCATTACTGCTTATATCAAATCCCAATTACTGATTTTTGGAAGTGTCTTAGGTTTTTCCTTTCTATTACCTTTATGTAAAACCTGGGAGAGATTTCTTTAATGTAGTGAATCATATTATCAGTCATCATGTGGCCACTATGATGAAACAGTGCCACAAAAACTGCCCTCGAGAATACCAACACCATAAATCACCAAGCAAAGACAGAGGCTCACCTTTAACGGAAAAAAAAAGGGCTTCTCAACATGAAATATCAAACATAGGAACACCAACAAAATTTGTCAAAGCAGACAACAGGAAAAACTCCCTTTCTTAGGACCCCTACGTGAAAGCTGCGTTCCTCCGACAACCAATGGAACAGATTCTCTGACTGGAGTGACCTTTAACTTCAAGTGCCTTTGACCAGCTATGGGCACACTCTGAGAAGGTGGGGTTCTACGCGGAGTCAGCCGCTGACCCCTTCTAAGACCTCGTTTGGAAGACTTGCCACTTAGAGCAGTCTTTGTTTCCAAGGAGACCAAGTAGATTCTCTTTGGAGGTTTTATCCTGCGGGTAGAGACTGGAGAAAATGGTGCTGACAATCACTATCATTGGGCTTTTTCACAAAAGGTTGCTAAAACCAGGGGCAGATCAAGGAATTATTCAGTACTGTGATTTGCACCTTTCAATACAAAATTAAAGGGGGGGGGGGGGGCACTCACACCCCCTTTTGTTCCTTTTATTTCTTTTGTATTTAATAAAAATAAAGAGGGGACGGGCGCCTGGTGCGCCCCCCTCTGGATCCGCCACTGCTAAAACACACAATAATAAACCAAGGATGTATAAGAATATTGCTTAAATATCTTTCCCCTAAAGAGCAATGGCTGTACATGGTAGTATCATGAGAGCCAGATTTCCTTGCAAACTTGTTTGAGTTCTGATTTTCATATAGAGTTTCTAAACAATTTACTGTGTCCTGTTATGTTTTATCACAGGAAAGCAAAGTACATATTGTGAATGTATACATTATGGTGAGGTGTTGATAACTTCCTTGTAGTTATTACAATTCACTTTGACATGCATATCATTGCTTTTGTAGACAATGAATCTCTTTTAAGATTGTTCTCTCAGTACAACACTGTTTAATACTTTCCTTGCTCTACAGAATGGAAGTGCAAATCACAGTACTCTGCCCAACAGAGGTCAGGAATAACACTAATGCTTACCTCGTCTGGTGACTATAGTGGATGTGAGAGTAGACGATGTAGTTGAAATGGATTCCATTTTTTCTGATGATGTTGAAGGGGTTATAACTGAGGACTGGTCTGAGGTTGGCTTAGTTGTCATTGGTCGTGTGGTGGCTGTTGTTGATACCTTGCTTACACTGGTGTCGACAGGATCTCCAGCAGAAGGGGACATAGACTGAAGAGAGCTTGCTGTAGTAGCAACTGAGTCGTCTGAAGAAGAGGATGACTGTTGTGTCTTTTCTACTCCTTCTGACATCTTGTTGGTAACATTCCTAGATTTTCTCCTGTCTTCATCAAACCTCCAATCTAACATCAGGAAAATTTGGAAAATAAGAAAAAAATGTATGTATATATAAAAAGTAATGTCATTTGAAACTGCTATGAATCTGCACAAACTAAAGATCTCAGCTACACCCGTAGGACTTCATTTTCACTGTAAATGAGGTCAGGCCAACTTTGAATCCTCAAAAGGCCAAATGCGGCACTACCAAAAACTGCCACACATCTAAGAAAGCTCTAGAGGTAGCCACAGCCCAGGCTTGGCCTGACCTTTTCTCACTGTAAACGCAAGCTAGGCCAAATGCAGTACCAAAGTGCGACCCCGGAACTGCAGTGATCATGACATCACCAGGCTAAAGCTAAATCCATGGCTATGCCCAATGTACATAAAATGATAGCCCCACTCATTGCACTTGAGTCTGTTTGTATCATTTGGCTTGTTTGGCTTTGGCTTAAAGATAATAAAAAGTTTTGGTACCTCAAAAGTGTCCTTGAATTTCCTTGTCTTAGTTTGTGTTTCAGGTTAAAGTACCTTTCATATAACTAACACTGTGAGACTTACTCGCCCCAAAGTGCTCTCATGTCTTAGTAACATGCAATTAACTGCGACAAGCAACCCCATACGCATAGCGACCAGCAGTCCCATACGCATAGCGTAATCGGGCTTCGCATTGTAGCATTCAGGATCATGACAGATTTAGTATCGCAGGGTAAATGTCAACTTAAAATCCCATAAATTCTTCAATTTGAAGACTTACCAATTAAGTTGAAGTATTGAAAACAGGCTTCGGGCAACGTTTGGTCCCGCCTATAGTCCCTTTCTGTTCGAATTGATGACTGAAAGTGACTCGGTCGACAGGACCTTAGGAGAGCTACATACAGTACACTGAATACTACCAAGGTACAGCCAGAGCATGCGAACACATCACATGCACACAAATTTCAAATCCATGAACGGATAAGATAGTTTGTGTGGGCATGCGCTGGCCATTGTATCCAGTGTATGTAGCTCTCCCAAGGTCCTCTCGACCGAGTCACATTCAGTCATCATTTCGAACAGAAAGGGACTATTGGCAGAACCAAACGTTGTCCGAAGCCCGTTTTCAATACTTCAACTTAATTGGTAAGTCTTCAAATTGAAGAAATTTTGGGATTTTAAGTTGACATTTACCCGCGATACTAATTCTGTCATGATCCTGAATGCTACAATGCGAAGCCCCATTACGCTATGCGTATGGGGCTGCTGGTCGCAGTTAGCTATGCGTACAATGGGCTGGTCGCAGTCAGTGGTTTCGTACAATATTTATCGACGCTGTACAGCGTCGGCTCTGGTACAAAACCATTATTGCATGATTACTAAGACATGAGAGCACTTTGGGGCGAGTAATTCTCACAGACAACGTACTTTAACCTGAAACACAAACCAAGACAAGGAAATTCAGGGAAGCTTTTGAGGTACCCTACCAAAACTTTTTATTATCTTTAAGACATTAATTTGCTAAATTCCACTTCTCCATCCCATAACATGTGTGTCTATTAATGTGAATGGTGTGATTCAGGACTTGATTATTACATCAATCTCATAATAATGGTAATGATTATTCATGATTAGACCTTGCCTGCATCACCATTGTCACAGATCACAGAGTTAGGGTCATTTGAAAGTAAAGGGTACAAAACTACTTTTTTCCAAGTTCTAGTTTGTAATGTACCTACATATCCTTACAAAACGCTGAGCATATGATGAGCATCATCAACTGCTGGAGAGGGATTTCCAGAGGAGGCTCAACTTTTCAAGGTGGCTCCTGGGCAGGATTGAGGGTGATGCCAATTTGCTGTGAAACCTTGTTATTGGTGACGAAGCTGCATTTTTACACGTAGCATGGATGGGGATGTGAACATCCACAATGTTGTGGAGTACGCGGCTGCAGGACATCCACCAGAGTTCAATTACAATGTAAATACAAGTGTTTGTCACTTGTATAGAGGGAGGCTGTGCCAAATAAAGCCTCTTTTTCATATTCCCTCCACTGAGCTGCTCCCAACAAGGTTGTTAGGAGCAGCTACAGTACGCAGCCTATGGGACACTGCCAGTGGTGCATGTGGAACCACTTTTCTAGTCTTTTTGGCACAGGCCTCTTTATGACCAAGGGTTTGTGCCTGCCCACTCTTCCTCCTCCTCCTTGTCCTCCTCCTCTTCTTCTTCCTGATCCTGTTCAGTACAGTTCATCTTTGGTGCATTGTGGTACTGTTGGCAGGCATGGTGTGCATGTGGACGTGTTTACGTTGTAATTTTTGCATGTACAATGCAAGCTAAAATGACTACATTTTCTAGGCGTGCAGCTAAAAACACCCCACTCCCATCTCAGACCTAGTGGAGTTGAATATGCTGCACCACTTTCCCACATTGTATTTGTAAATAAACTGAGCTATTGCAAAGTGGTACTAAAGCTCCTGTACATTAGTGGTACATATGCTACAGTTGAACTTTGTAAGTTTAAGGTAGGGTCTGTCTTGGCCTGGGGCAGATCATTCCACAGTCTAGTTGTGTCTGGGAAGAATGTCATTTGATACAGTGTAGCCAACAGTTTGTACATATGGAATAAAGAGCTTGTGAGAATGTCCACGGATTGATGTTGCTAAAGAAGGACGTACAGTCGGTGTATGTTTTGTTACCCGGGACTGCTGGACAACCACATCATCTTCTTGTCTCGTGAGTCAGCTTAGATGGGACCTTTTGCACACACACAGCCTCCTTGCACAATCCATAATGTTCTTCAAAACACAGCAACAACTACATTGGAGTAAACATCTCCTTCCCAGCTTTCATAACACCAGCCCCATACATCAGCAGAAATAACCACAGCCTAAAGCTTACTTACAGTACTTGTAGCCACCATAGACCCCTACAAGTTTTCTTTTATCCTCGAGCCATCCGTATATGGAACTGTCTGGAACCGTAAAACTGTCTACCACCTCAAGCAGTAACACGAACAGCACAAACCCTTGCTGCTTTCCAGGAGGCTGCCCTTCCAGCTATTAGAAGGATGAAGCCCCCTGTTGGTGACAGGAAGAGCATCTTTTACTCGCACATATGCATCACGTTTTAATTGTACATATCTTGGTATCTAGCACTAACCCCACCCGGGGGGCTCCTTGTACACAGTTACACATATACTGTGGGAGCGCCCCGAGTCAACAGAGCGCTGTCTCTGTACGATGAAAGAGAAATAGACATTTTCGCCCCTCTATAAGGCAACTATTTTACCAGCTAAAGGCTTACTTTTATACTATACATTATATATTTTCTATCTAATTCTTACCTGCCATTTACTTGCTAACTTCAAGACTAATCCCATGGTCTTGAAAAGACATTTTTCTATGATGAGTATGAGTCCATCTCCATTCTTTCTGTTCCTCCCTTCCTTTTTTGAAACAATATTTGCAAGGCACATTGCGCATTGGCGATATGAATATGCATGAAAAGCACAATGTTTTTTGCCTTTGGACAAGGCCCTTTCGCTCTCACGATGTCGCGCTTGGCTGGGATCACTTCTTACTCGCCCAGAAATGACATCAGCAAGAAGGCCTTCTCTAAAGGCTACAATACACTCCAATTAGCGCATGCGCACAGGTTTCCAATCCATCAAATGGAGCAGTCATCATTCTCAAAGATTCCTCTTGACCGAATCAAGTCATCAATTTGGAGAGAAAAGGACTATATAGTATAACAGGAACCAAATGTAAATAATCACATGTAGGGTCTTAGTGTAAGTGTTGTCAACAATTGGACGTCGTAATGTATTCAAATTGAAACAATTTTCAGTATTCAAGTTGGAATTTACATAGGGGCAATACTATTACTACCCCGTACGTGACCCCGAATACTATAATGACAATCGCGTTCGGGCTGGTCATGGTTAAAGTAAAAGTAGAGTCTATAGCATGTGCACCATCACATATACAGTATGTCCAAAAAAAAATTACAATGCGGCCTTCCGCAATGATATCTTTAAAAATAGTGAATGAATCTTAATAAAAATTCAGGGTATGAGACTATAACTCATTGCCCACATTTTACAGAAAACCCCATTCGATTTTCTTCAGTGGTCAAAGAGAAATACGGAATTTTGTAGAGGATTTCGGGAATCTCTTCTGTCCAAGTTCTGTCTATTGTTCACACACAGGATCATCGAAATGCTAAACTCGGAAGAATCCGATTCATGACATGCTTTACAACAATCCACATTTCTCTGTGACCGCTTAACCAAATTGAATGGGGTTTTCTGCAAAATAGAGCTAAGATGTTATACCTTAAGACTCTGAAGTAGCACGTACACAGGTTGATCATAATAGGTGTTATCAATTCGAAAATCTGATTGTAATTTTTGGGGCGACTTACTGCAGTATGTCCCCCAAAAAATTACAATAAGATTTTCGCATTGATAATGATTAAATTTTTCAAATGCTACTTCAGGGTCTTGAAATATAACATTTTAGCTCTATTTTGCAGAAATCCCCATTCGATTTGGTTAAGCGGTCACAGAGAAATGTGGATTGTTGTAAACATGTCATGAATCAGATTCTTCCGATTTTAGCATTTCGATGATCTTGTGTGTGAACAATAGACAGAACTTGGACAGAAGAGATTCCCGACATCCTCTACAAAATTCCGTATTTCTCTTTGACCACTGAAGCAAATCGAATGGGATTTTCTGTAAGATGTGGGCAGTGAGTTATAGTTTCATACCCTGAATTTGTATTCAGATTGATTCACTATTTTTAAAGATATCATTGCGGAGGGCCCCGTTGTAATTTTTTTGGGGACATACTGTATACTGCCACTGCACCAACCCATTCCAGTCTAGTTGGGTTGCAGCTGCTACAGGGATTCCCATACTTTATTAAAACATTAATATCAAGACTCAAAAGACTCAAGATTCTACATAGACACTAGATCTACATGCCAAGGGCCAAATCGTGTTATCGGTCCCCTCTCGTTCTGTAATTCTGCATGTGCGTCTCCACTAATGCTATGTGTAAAGTCTATTACGCTTGTGGAGGTTGAAAGAAGTCCCCGGCTATGATGAAATGAATGGCGGTGAATGGAGCTGATGGAGTGGTGGACTATTTCGCGATAATGCCCATGCCAAGCCATGCATCATGGCATGGCATTAGATCCTAGAGTCTAGTCAAGACATACAGCCTGTGGCGCTCCATAGTCCTTGTACACAGTGAGTTTCCTGTGGCGTTGCCGTTGGGGCTGGCATAACCCCGGCGCGGGGCGCTATAACCAGTAACAGTGCCCCAACGACTTGTATGCAATTTAGTGAAGTAATCATGCTTGCAATTCAGTAAACAACTCATCGTTCAAAATGACACTTGGATTCGAAACGAAAAGCCACATCACATATTATTGAAGTCTGACATGTCTTCTATCATCTGTCGAAATTTTGAAGCAAAATGATGAAAGGAAAGATAAAAAAATAGCGTTTTTCTGGGCCATGTTTTTTGGCGTTTCAACGAAGCAGAAACTGGTTCGAACATTTGGATTGAGCGCCACAGATAGGCTCCGCCCCTAACAACGACCAGAGCGATCTCATTGGTCAGTTTGCTGCTTGCCGCTAACCGAAGCGTGAAGCTCCCACACTAGCTCCCCAGTCGACTGGTGCGTGGTGGCGGGGTGCGCTATGCCCAGCCGCTTCTCCTGCCATCCTGAAAGCTGAAGGATTCGGGAATTGCGTCATGCAATTTTCAAATAATCGACCTCGCCCGACTTTCGGATCATTTTGTTGTAGCGGGTCACATATTATGTGCTATGTTTTATCCATACCCGATCAACAGCAAGGCTGTTAGCACATGCGCTGTGTAAGTTGTACTACTTTAGTTAAACTTTAAGGATTAAAACCTCGGATAAAATCTTTCACTGGGCTCTTAAAACAGATCGTATTGTAAATCGATTTCCGTGCCTCTGATTGTAAGTAGACATGCGTCTATCTTATCTAACAGTGTGGCTACAAATTTCAGTGTAAAACCTTGTATTTTGGTCATTGGTCACCAAAATACTACTAAACTATATCAGGTGGTACATCAATACAATAGCCATACGGCTGCAATGCGACCCCGACTCGGTACGGGTTGGGGTCGCTGGTGCGGTGAGGGCTGCGGCTGGTGCTGGCCACAGACACAGAGGCGAGCACAGTTTAGAGCTAGTCAAGACAGAAAGATCCGTCTGTCCGGAGCTCCGGAGGAGTCTTTTTATCGCTCCCCTCATGAAGCCAGATGCAGTCTCCGCGGAACATAGGTCTATCCCCGACGACCAGATACAGACCGATCTTTCGGTCGTATATGCACGTCATGGGCATAAATTTATATGCCATATGGCATGGCATCCATCAGCAGGCAGCATGCATGCAGCAGAGAGGTAACGCCATATAACAATACATGAAATTAAATGCATGGGACTACAATAAACTAAGCAAACTCTTCTTGACCTTGATTCTATAGGTTCGATTATATTCTCAGCGACATGGTCTTATTCCATTCATTTCAAATGAACGGATACATAAGGGAGGTCTCAAAAGTGGTTAAACACGGAGTTCATTGAACATCAAATGAAGAAAACCCACCTCATCAGATTCGCCTTTCCCTATCCCCTCTCGCGTGTGTGTGTGTGTGTATGTACGTGTGGGGGTATGCTGGTGCGGGCGCGCGCCGTGCGTGATCGCACGACCTACCATTTGCATACCATATTAATTGCCGCCGCGCGTCGACTTGCATGCATCTGTTACTATGTAGAACCACAGGAACTCTTCGAGAGTTCTGTGTGTAGAACTGAGTGCAGTAACACAGTGTGGCTAGCTTACAACCTCAGTAGATTTTTTTCTTTGTCATGGTTTACCAATGGAATCTGTGGTAACTGACTCATATCATAACTTTAACTGTACAAAAAAACAAATACTTAAAAAAAAAAAAAGAACAGGAAACCCCCCCCCCCCAAACAAAACAAATGTAAAAGCCGCCAGAGACTGTCAATCAAATATTTAATGTGCGTATTTTTCATGATCTTTCGGCCGGGCGTTGTGGCGTGCGCCTGTAATCCAGCTACTTGGAGGCCGGGGTTGGTGGATTGCTTGAGAGCGGGAGTTCTGTTCGTCGTTGCGCTATGGCGATCGGGCGTCCACGCTAAGCTCGGCACCGATATGGTCATCTGGTCGGAGGATCGGACGACCAGGTCGTCTAAGGAGGGACGAACCGGCCCAGGGCGGAAACGCAGCAAGCAAAAGTCCCCGTGTGGAGCAGTAGCGGGATAGCGCTCGTGAATAGGTAGCGGCGTGCAGCCCGTTCGACACAGCGAGACCCAATCCTTTTGCGGGTTTTTTCTTTTCCTGTCATTCATGTTTTCCTTTTTTTTTTTTTTTTTTTTTTTGGGTGGGGGGGGGGGGGTGGATCCATAATTGCATACCATTTTTATATATTATGTATCGTCACGTACAGCTGGAATGAGAAAAACGACAAAAGCTACAAACAGTAGATACAGTAGGCCTATGAGGGCCCATACCATACATCAACGGTCTTCATGAAAATTATTCTCAAGTTACTACAGTATCAAATAATGATCCCGAGAGGAACCCTTGTTGCTTTGCTTGATAGTTTCATAATGTTTCCTAAATCCACTAAAATCTTTAATTTCGAAATTCATATAGTGGCCCCGGAAATAAGAATAGAAAGAAAATAGAAAGGAAACACCCGCAGAAATCCATTTTGCATTCATATAGTGGCCCCGGAAATAAGAATAGAAAGAAAGAAAGAAAATAGAAAGGAAACACCCGCAGAAATCCATTTTGCATCTAGACCCTAATAGGCCTATTTTGAGGTGTAGGCCAAAGTTATTACAACTTCATTTAAAATCTGTTCACTCTAATTTTTTCGTATTTCATGTTGAATCACGATTTAAATGCCGCTGAACTTCAACAATCCTTAATAGATATATCTTGATACCATAGAAACCGTGAAGCACCATGAAGCTATGTGAACTCCGTACCGGTACTACTAGCAGATGGAAATTTATCCTGCACCACAGGCCTAGAATGCTACAACCCGTAGTAACTTAATACTACTTCCCCTTGTACACGCAAAAAAAACAAAATAAAAGCAGTTAATATACACAATCTGCATGTAGAGTGCAAATTCAGATTTTATTCAACCCTAAATATCCTTGAGCTTGTATTTCATTTCATTTTGATATTCATCTTCACTTAAAAAAAAAGAATAGAAAAGATACAATGATGCCAAGATGCATTATCGTTTAATGTTGGCAACGGAACGCATATTAGGCCCTTATACGCATTCCCCTCAAAACCACTAAGACGTTACAGAGAAAATGTTACCGTAAAAACCTTGGATATACATTCACAAAGCCTATTATTGAAATACAAGACCAGGGCCCTTTTTCATAAAAAGTTGATATGATAGCAACTCTTGCTGGAATGGCAATTGTCATGACAACGACAAGAATCCAGCTTCCTGATTGGCTGCTGTTATGGAAAGTTGTCATTCCAGCAAGAGTCGCCATCCTAACATCTTTTATGAAATGGGGCCCAGGTCTCATTATTCTTACAAGAAAAGGGGAAGAGATAGGTTTAGGAGTTGAGTTGACATTGAACGGACTTAGACTGAGGAAAGGAAACTGTTGGTGAAAAGCAACAAATCTTCGCACACAATTCAAAATTCGGAGGGAGAAGAATAATATAGGCCCTATACGTGCCATGACACCAGAATTTTATAAATCAACGTAACAAAGTTAAAAGATTTGGTGACTGAAAATTGTAAGGCTGATAATGGGTCTCTGAAGACGGTTACAACTCGTTATTCCGAAGGTTCGTTATTCCGAATTAGGCTCTTTAGTCCGAAGATTCGTTATTCCGAAGGTTCGTTTTTCCGAATTTCATTTTCGGATTAACGAATCTCCGGAATAACGAACCTTCGGAATAACGCCACGAATGTTCGGATTAACGAACCCTTTTTCATTTTCGGATTAACGAACCTCTAGGTATAGGGAATTTGTGTGTTTCAGATTAACGAACCTTCGGAATAGCGAACCTTCGGAATAACCAGGGAGGTGACCTCCCTGGAATAACGAACAGCACCCCTGAAGACATAGGAACAATCAGTGTAGATTCAAATCATGACGGGTATACAGACAGGGCAATACCCCCCCCCCCCCCCCCCGGGACAAATTACCCCGGCGGCCAAATACTGATTATAGTGATAAGTTAGAGGAAATATTATAGGGTTAAGGTTAGGTTTAGGGTTAGAGTTTGAGTTATAGATAGGATTAGGTTCAAGGGGGGGGGGGATCCATTGATCCACAACTCCCTCAAACAAACAAACAAACAAAAACATTCCGCGGTTTTGGGTTTTGGTACAGAGTAATCCACGTTGATTTTCTTTTTTAATCAAATGACAATAATTGAGGATCCGTGTAGCCATATCCCATATTGAATCTCCATTTCTCTCCTGCCATACCCCTCAAACCTTGACACCAGTCCCATCCATTTCCCTACCGTAAATTTTCAGTCTCCCTCTTTCATGAAGTATTTATGTTGGTGTGTGTGTGTGTGTGTGTGTGTGTGTGTATAGTTACGCATAATTTTTCATCATACATTTTTCTGTTCTTTTTTTTCTGCAAAACATCGTTAGGAATACATCGCGTCTCTTCTGCATTACTTTTGTAGTTTGTTTTCTTATTTTTTAGTAATTACTGTTGAAGATCTAATTGCTAAATAGGGATGAAAGACTAACGTAAATATATTAGTGGAAAGATGAGCAACGAAAATGCGATTCCATCGGGAATATTACGAAACACCCATATAAATTCGTGTTACAAATAAAAGGTATAGGTGCATGTGCATTGACTTTACCCATGTATTTAACCATGCAGGCTGCATGCATAGAGACTAGACGAATGCTCAAAATATCACAGCTTTGCTTTTCATAACATCTCTTGAGAAAAGTATGACAGTTTGCTCTTAGAGTTATGCTGGAAACGGTCGGGTTAATAGTTCGTACCACGCAATTGAGGTTTGTGAATATTTCATGTCTTCTCACACGACTCAGGGACTCATGTCCCACAGGGAGTGCGGGTGCTGTCATCAACGCCTGCATCTTTCATAATGCGGGGAAAATGGAAGATTGATTCTTCTCGAGGGAGTCTAGGGAAAAACTGAGTGCACTCTCAACATGCTAATAGCGACTTAGCCACCTCAACACTTCCATATACAAGATTATGAAGTGTTCACAGAGATGTGAAAGTGGTAGACCCGATGAGATTGTCGAGCGAACGTCACGACAGTCACAATAACAAGGCATATACACACGTTGATAATTTACCTTTTAAATCATTTATATTCCATCTCGAAAACACAATACATGTACCAGGTCAGCTTTGAGGCAGTCGTATACTTTATATAATACGTATTTCTAAAAAGTTGTTATAAGCAAAAGGAGAAATTTATGAAGTTACACCATGCTGTATATCTGTGTTTAATGCTCCATTTACACTTAGTATTTACTCTTACATTAAGATAATGACAAATACAACCAGACAACCAGAGAGGATGAATTCTTGTCACCTTTTAGATATAACATGTAGCAAGATAGAATTCCTGATAGATCAAATAACATGCCAAACATCATCCCACATGCCCCAGCTATGTGTATATAATTAAATATGCTGATGAGAGAGGTAGGTATTACCGTGGTATATTCATAATATGCCAATCGATTTCTCCTTGGGAAGACGGCAAACTGTGAGAAGGGGATCTATAGTGTGGGGATTCAAGAAAAATCATTTTACGCTTCCTAATATTTGCTTTGTCCTTGGATAGAGTTGTATCTTTACCTTAAATTGCGATTAAAAGTGTCGTGTTACATACAGATTCAAACATCTTTGGTATGTCGACGATAGACTCATCAACACCTATACCGATTTGTAACTGTTTATGTGACATATAATAATAGACCGATAAGCATGAACATGAGTTTGACGAACGTATTTATTGATTTTATGATGCTGGTGGCCCTCAACAGTATAAAAATGTTTGATTCTATAACATGTAAAGAAAACTGTCTCAGTAGAAAAACTAATTTAAAGGGGTATTTGTGTAATTGTAATTTGTGAAGAACTGAAGATTCGCTGTTATCTTACTTGGAACAAACAGAAGTATACAGAGGGAGCAATTTGCTCTATTTCCATCTCGATCATTATAATTTTTTTTCATTCTCGGATTGTGCGCAATGAACGAATATGTGTGTACATAATTCATATCTTATACCGGCTCAATTATGATATACGTCCAACAATACATCACATCGTTTAGTTTGCTAAGATGAAGTGTTGTGGTCAGTGCATTTGGATTTTTTTTGGGGTAGTATACTCCCTCCAAGCCATGCTTTTTTAATTTATTGAACACTGTTGAATGGCAATTATTCATTTTGCAAACCGTATTATGATGATTATATCCCAACTATAACCACCAATTCGAGGGTATGAATTTGCTTAAGCCTATAATAATATGCCATTTTTTTTTTTTGGTTCCATGAACATAGTAGTAGCACCTCCAAACGTGTATAATAACTGTCCTCAGTCCACTATAGCGCTATCGAGCTTATGTCGTTTTTAAGTACATTATGTAATAGACCAGGAGCTGGTTGCTGGTCAATTTACCCCATCAAGCCCAAAAGGTTTGACCCCTCAAAGTTACTGGGGCCATCCCCCTCATTACAAAACCGGGCGTCAGCCTGATATCTGAGGGCGGGGTCGTTCCCCAGGGACCCCCCCAAAACGCCCCCGGCGGGTGTAATTTACCCCATGGAGCCCATGGAACAAACCTGGTCTAAAAGAATGGCCTAGGGGTGTACATAATAAAAATATGAAAACTGACAAAATATCTGGTCGGGAAAGGGGTTGCCAGACCGTCCCCCCCTGGGCCCCCCCTGGCGGGTGTAATTTACCCCATGCAGCCCATGCACCAAACTTGGTCCAATGAAAGTACTATGGGTGTACGTAATAAAAACATAAAAACTGACAAAATATCTGGTCGGGAAAGGGGTTGCCAGATCCCCTCACCCCCCCCCCCCCCCCACTGCCCATAACACCCCTTCGTGGGTTTATTTTAACCAACAGCACCCATGGATCGAATTTGGCCGAGGAAAGTAGGCCCCACTATGGGTGTGTAAAAAAGAAAAATAAAAGCTGACAAAATACCTCACTTAGAAAGAGTTATGAAACATATCCCCTACCTTTCCTACTCCCCCCCCCCCTTTCTGAGTGTGAATGGCCTATACGGTTTGGAGAGGTATGAATGAGCATGTCATAAAAAATAATATGGAACTTCTTGAAGTAAGATGGAGTTATAACAACAAAAGCATTGTGTGTGTGCATATATTTATCCACATGGCCCACCCCACTCCCTCCCCCAAAAGATTGGAGTTATCGATATCTACAATAGAAACATACTCAGAGAGTGCAGACCTTTGCCAAGCAGCTCATTTCCACCCATCCACACATGCTAAAAACTGCCAAATTTCCCATATAAAAGCCTTTTGCTTTTAAATGCCATCAACTTCCAGCTGTGTGGTAGCCCCTTATACCTTGAGCACATGCTTTTACCTTCAGTGCATGTATGCAAACCTCAAATTCATGCAGCTTTAACTCCCAATTTCATTGATCTCATCTGCCATAAGATAAAAATCATCAAAATTTCATAAAAATTCCCGGATCACTACCAAAATTTATATTAATCATCTGTTCGAATGTAATTGTGTTATTATCATCTTTTCATACAAGTTTCATCCAAACCTTTCAACTTGTTTTGCATACAAACAAAAATGCAGACAATACTACTATATAAGTAACATGAACTCCTCAAGAGGCGGAAATAATTACAACTGTATCCAACATCCTACAGTTCAACTGTGTTACCATGCATGTGGAGCAAGCTCATGTACAAGAAACTGTATTGATACAAAACTGTACATGCAGTGCGTGCATAGGCCATATAGTGTGGTTAATTGCATGCATATATTTATATGTTGTTTACATTTTATTCGTTGCATGCAATTAATCTCTACATTTCGAAGATCTGCAACACGTGTATCATTAGTCTGCAAACAATGAAAAAGCGGTGCTTTCCTGACCTTGGTAAGTGAACTGGGCTTTCCTATATTGTAGGTACTAAAATACTGGTAGGCCCCTATGACAGTAGTACATGTAATGATGTATTTCATCACTGGATGACAATTAGTGTTAGTAACAGAGCAAGCAAAGAAGGTCAAGAGTCTAGATCTTGGACTAGATCTAGGTCTCAAATATGCTATGATATGGCTAGATATCTAAACCTATTTCCTATACACGCTATAGCTTGCAGAGTACCTGGTACTGTTTGGCGAAACCAAATGAACTGGAACAGGAGATGGATCGTCAGCGAGACGTAGGGTATTATGAGTCATAACTGAAAAACCAATATAAAGAACATCAATGTTCTCAGCCTATATAGGTTTAAGTGTCAAAGGTGTGCATTGCTTTAAATTTGCATAGAATACTTAAACCCTGAATTTGTTAAAGTCACTGCACTTCCTAGCATTCATAGAGTCAAAAAGGCAGAATTATACTACATTTCAATTTCTCTATCTAGGACATCTTTGACTTTAGGATTAGAAATAGCCTTATAAATATGTATCATAAGTGTTGAAGATGCAAATGTTCCAATGAATGAATACTTGGAGAATTGGGTAGGAAGATTAGGCAAATAATCTGAAACTCTCTTTAAATATAGCAAAAGAAATGACAAACAGCCTGATTAAAGTTGCAAAAATTGTGATACTGATGTCTTAACAAGATACAGTACATGCAGCATGTCTACCATGCCAGAAACATGGACATAGAGCCTTAAGATTGAAGAGCTGTGACAAAATGAAGCGTCAAATTGCTTAGATTGCAGATCAAAACCATTAATGGTAGTAAGATAATATCTTAAATACCTGTTCATTACTTTATAGATATGCAGATGATATGTCCAAAACTATGAGATGACATGCACTACTGAGTGTAACAATGGATGCATATCATATCTGAAACCATTTCTCCTTGTAAATCTAATGCAGCTTATTCCAACTGGAATTTACTAGAGTCACATAAAGGTAATGTGAGCCTGAATGTTGTGATCCTAGCACTACCTCATACAAAATAAGGAAATGGTGTTTTTGTCAGCTAAAAACATGACAGGTTATTATGAGGTTTTAAAAAGAATCTGAGTGAAGGACTGATAGTTGTTATTTGCATGTTATTAAAGGCATGTTGGTGAAAAGATAAACTTTAATTTGGTGTACAACTGGCCTTAAGTATTTGTGTGGTTGGTGTGAAACCGTAGTGTACTCTCAACAAAGGCTTTCTTTAAGCATTTTTTAAATAGCTACTTGTTTCCTATAAGGTGAATACATAAAGTACTCAGTAGGCTGTATAGAGTAAAACATGATGCAACTTCACACACATAGATTTCAAAATCTGTTAAGTGTTCCTGCTTGGAGGTCCACTGATAGTATCCCTTTACAGTATAACATTCAAAAGGTATGAACATCTTACAGACCTACACTGTATTTGGTTTGGGTGTTGTTCTTTTATTTTCATATTTACTTCTACCACAACTGTGAAGCTTCAATATGCCTAATATCAGATAATTTATGCACTGACATAGCAATGCATCTGAGTCATTCAATACCCCATTTAATCACTTTTTCTTTATATGTTGGACGCTCCACATTTATGATTGATGTACAAGCTACAGTGTTATAATCCGAAATAGTCTTAAGTCCGACCACTGCAAGTGACCATGGTTGTGAGACATCTTATTTACCACTATGTACATACAGTATAAGAATACATGTATGTCTATGGTCATGTGTAAGCAGTATGCATGTGTGTGTGTGTGCGCGCGCACGCACATGCCTACTGTTACAGCATACAGGACACACCACAATATCCAAAATTATATACAAAATTGATCAAAATATGCATATAACTACTACATTTAATATACAGGTTGTGCTTTATGGATGATAGGCCACACAACATGAATGGATATCAATACTTAACCCTTTCTGTATGGACTTAAAAGATATGTATCACCATACAACGTACCTCTTCCTTCGGAATGACTTGGTACATTACAGTACACATGTGGGTGCATATTGCTTTGTGTGTAAATGTGTGTGTTTGTGGAGGGGGGGGGGGGGGGTAAAGGGGGAATGGTTGTCCCAGGGGCAGTTTAACCCCTTTCCTGCCCAGATGTAATGTCAGCTTTTCTAATGTTATTATGTACATGTAGACTTCTACCTCTCTGCACATTACACTGAGAAATCTCAACCCATAAGGGGTGTTATGTGTGTAGGGGGCCTCAGGGGGGCCCAATGGGGCAGTCTGGCAACCCCTTTCCTGACCAGATATTGTGTCAGTTTTAATGTTTTTATTATGTACACCCATAGTATTTTCATTGGACCAAGTTTGGTGCATGGGCTGCATGGGGTAAATTACACCCGCCAGGGGGGGCCCAGGGGGGGGGGGGGGGACGGTCTGGCAACCCCTTTCCCGACCAGATATTTTGTCAGTTTTTATATTTTTATTATGTACACCCCTAGGCCATTCTTTTAGACCAGGTTTGGTCCATGGGCTCCATGGGGTAAATTACACCCGCCGGGGGGCGTTTTGGGGGGTCCCTGGGGGACGACCCCACCCTCAGGTATCAGGCTGACGCCCAGTTTTGTAATGAGGGGGGTGGCCCCAGTAACTTTGAGGGGTCAAACCTTTTGGGCTTGATGGGGTAAATTGACCAGCAGCCAGCTCCTGGTCTATAAGTGGTCCGACTTCTCCCTCTTCTTGCAGGGTCTGTTAAATCTCCCAAAGTGTAGGAGGGGATTAGCGGATTGGGGGGCATTTCATGAAGCGTTTTGTCCGACAACTTTGTCGGACAAATTTGCTCTCAGCCAATCAGATGCAAGGATTTCAGTAGCTTTTAACAGTTTGTCAGACGAAATGTCTGACAAAACGCTTCATGAATGCTCCCCAGCAGCTTGCCGCATAGTGGCCAAGCTATACCAACCTTCCTTAGCTGTCACGCTACTTTGACCAGGGAGGTGGAAAGAATCTTTCCACCTCCCTGCTTTGACAAACACTTTTGGCAAATCACCAGAACAAAAAAAAGGTGAATTTCGTATGTAATCAATCCAGGACACATTATGAGTTATCCTAAGCATGCATGTATACACTCCATCTCATTCAGTGCCTTTTCCTGTTATGTGTGCCGTGTCCATGTATCTGTTCCGTATAGGTATACAGTACTACAGACATGGCAAAAGGTTGTAAATAAACATGATAAAAGCCGCCGTTTTTGACATCTTTGTACTAGGACATCCACATTCCCCACACTGCACAAGGCATTCCATGCGAGGCCACGTCTGATCCTGATGTCCTGTCCTGTCGAGGCAATCCAGGAGCCTATTGAAGTCATTTTCATCCCAAGAACTGCACTATGTATGGCTGTCACTGATAATAAAAATAGGCCTTTATCTTTGTCTTCTGATTGGCAGTGAGCTGTAGACCAGCCTTTTTACACCACTGCCAGTATAGCAGTTCCCTTGCCTTCCCAGTCGTATCTGACATCAAACTGATATCGTCAACAAAGTCAAGGTCAGTTATAAGGCCTACAGGTGGAACAAAGGGCAATGATTTGGCTCAGTCGGTAGTGCGTCTGCATGCCTCCAGAATAAGTCCAGATCTAAAGGATCCAGGTTCGATTCCCAAGTTTATGCGCAAAGTTGTGTGTATACCTTCCCCTCTAATAAGAGGCAAAAAACACCGACCCTTGCATTATAGGACAGAAAATGGAGGTCCCGTGTGTGAGAAGGTCACAAGATCACAAGATCCCGCTTCATCCATTCATCGCAGAGAGCAGGGCAACGTGGTCCGGGCGGCCCGCAGGGTAACGGGGACCCCAGCTAGTGCAGCTGATGGGCTATCCAGCCATCTTCTCAGAAGGAGAATGAAACACACAAACAAACACATAGATAGAAGTATTATTAGAGTCAGACATGAGCAGAAACGGGTTGAGGTTTTAAAGTGTACATTGTATCTTTAATGAATAAACAGTGCATGCCCATTACAAATAACAAACACCACAATCATAATATGATTTTATATGAATAGGCGGTGATGTCATGACCTTCAAATTTCCTTCATGACCTCCAACTTAGAAATCCTTGCTTTAAATGTATTTTTGTGTTCTCTGAAAAGAAATTAGGTTAAAGAAATGATAAGTTGATTCATTCAAATGAAATCAGTTGTAATGCAATAACCTATAACGAATAGTGGAGCGGGTTATACAGGAAACACGCATGACATTCGAAGAAGTCTTCGGGATGAACGATATACTTCCATAAGCCGAGCAATATTCCTCTCGTGGAAAGATCTTCTTTTTTTTCCGACTCACACCATTTTCGATTTTCCGACATACTCAAGCCGTATTTACACATGAGTGTATCAAACGTTGTTTAGGAATGTTTGTGTAAAATTATCCTATGTTGCTGCTGCACATGACGGGATTGTAATCGTGAAAGACAAAGTAATCCTGAAAATTGTCCATGAGTTGTCACCTGTTTAATCTTGGGTCATTACAAACTTTTGATTAGGCATGCTGTGTTGGAAATTCAATGAAAGGGACCCAGTGGCGTATCTAGGGGAAACGGCGCCCGGGGCAAGCACGAAAATTGCGCCCCTAATTTCTGAAAAAGTATTCAACCCCAACCCCATCCCGGTAGGGACTTTAAACAAAGTCCACATGATGTTTTTTCAAGCACTTAAAAGGGATCTTTTGAGGGTGATTTAAATGTAATAAATTTTGATAGATTTTGGCGAGCGAGCGCAGCGAGCGAGCCGAAAATTTTTGTATTTCAGCTTACAAAACATGGAATTCTTGTCATTTTTTTGCTTACCAAATCTTACAATTCTAATCAAGATATAGTGACAGCCTTATAGATATCGATTTATACCAAAAAAACTGAGGACTTTAAAAAATACTCTAAATTAGTGCGCGCGAGTGAGCTGAAATTTGTAAATGTCCTCGTCATCATCACGTATTGTTCTTATCTTTTTTTAGATAAATTTTGGCGAGCGAGCGCAGCGAGCGAGCCGAAAATTTTTGTATTTCAGCTTACAAAACATGGAATCTTGTCATTTTTTGCTTATTAAATCTCACAATTATAGTGACGACCTTATAGATAACGATTTATACCAACAAACTGAGGACTTGAAAAAATACTCTAAATTAGTACGAGCGAGTGAGTCGAAATTTGTATATTTCTGCGTCATCATTACGTTTTTTTCTTATCTTTTTTGATTTTTTCTTTGCGCCCCCCTCCCCCGTATGTTCGAAACCGTTGGCGTCCTCTTTTGATCCAATCGGCGATCGCTTCAGAACGAATGAAATTGCAGTCACTGCTCCGTGTAACATTTCTCCTGCTAAATATAAAATGACAGAGTGAACACAATAGACATTATCATTTTGTCCGCGTCATCGTCACGTTTTGTTCTTATCTTCTTCTCTTTTTTTATACAAATTTTGGCGAGCGAGCGCAGCGAGCGAGCCGAAAATTTTTTTATTTCAGCTTACAAATCATGAAACTCTTGTCATTTTTTGCTTATTAAATCTTACAATTCTAATCAAGATATAGTGACGGCCTTATAGATAACGATTTATACCAACAAACCGAAGACTTGAAAAATACTCTATAAATTAGTACGAGCGAGTGAGCCGAAATTTGTATATTTCCGCGTCATCATTACGTTTTGTTCTTATCTTGTTTGATTTGTTGTTGTTTTTTTGCGCCCCCCCCCCGTATGTTCGAAACCGTTGACGCCCTCTTTTGATCCAATTGGCGATCGCTTCAGAACGAATGAAATTGCAGCCGCTGATCTGTGAAACATTTTGCCTGCTAAATATAAAATGACATGTGTGAACACAATAGACACTGTCATTTTGTCATCATCACGTTTTGTTCTTACCTTCTTTTTTAGATAAATTTTGGCGAGCGAGCGCAGCGAGCGAGCCGAAAATGTTTGTATTTTAGCTCACAGAACACGGAATTTTTGTGTGAACACAATAAACATTGTCATTTTGTCCGCGTCATCATCATGTTTTGTTTTTATCTTGTTTGATTTGGTTTTCTGCCCCCCCCCCACCATTCTCCCTCCCACTTCCGGGCGAGTTTTTTTTTTCTTCTTCTTCTTCTTCTTCTTTTTCTTCTTCTTTTCTTTTTTTCTTCTTCCTCTTCGTTTTTTTTTTCTTTTTTTTCCTTCTTCTTCGTTTTTTTTTTCGTTTTTTTGCGCCCCCAAGGAGTGGCGCCCGGGGCACGTGCCCCCCTTGCCCCCCCTAGATACGCCACTGAAGGGACCGTATGTAGGTGTGTGTGTGTGTGTGTGCGCGCGCGCGGGTGTGTTTACTTGAGGCGCCGGTGATTGGTTGGGTCAAGGGTCAATGACCCCCTTCCCTTAATATGGAAGAGGTGAATTCCTCGAAAGTCATGAGTTCTCTTCTGTTTCTTTTTTAAAGAGTTTTGTGTACAAGGTATCACTATTATTTATCCATTTTAACTTATTTATTCACGTTTTCTTTAAAAAATACAGGGTAATTCTCGTTCAAGCCAGAGGCCTGCATTTCAAGAGAACCCTGTAATTATACAGATACATTTTGCATATTATGATAAAATCATACAATGAAATAGAAGATAATACAACAAATGAGAATTCAAAATACAACGGACTATACACAAATAGTGGGTTTAAATATTACGGAGGGCCTAAACCGTTCAAAATTGTCGAAACTGCCACACATCTCCCATCTACAGACTGCTATTTCAATTAGTTTATTAAAACAGCGTTTGGAGTAAAATAATCGGTTTCAGATTTAGTCTTGCGTATTTGTTTTGAAGCCTTTGTAACTTTAATGTACCTTTTGTGCCATTTCCCCATACCACTGCACAGTATCTAAAGGGATGACCTAAGATCAGGGAATTGGACCCCGTTTACAGTGCGGGGCTGGGCCGCGGCTCGGCCGCGGCCTAGCCCGCCTCCATTTCAGTGTAAACGCGCAAAAGGCCAAATGCGGGGCCAAAATAATCCTGGCCGCGCATTTGGCCACGCTCTGGAGGTGGTCTCGGGCTCGGCCGAGCCGCGGCCGAGCCCGGCCTTTTCTCAGTGTAAACGGAAACTGGGCCAAATGCGCGGCCAATTTTAGTCTGGCTTCCAGACCCTCTGCCCGTACCATTTCGTTATTCAGGATATTGACCCCCTCAACGTCGAAAACTAGTATAGTTCAAGGTGGCTTTGTCTTGCGAAGGATTTTCCCTTCGGCAAAGGCCTTTGCCCGAACGGCGACTACGTCGCCACGGAATCCAGTTGGCAAAGGGTCTGAAAACCAGACTATACCAAATTGCGTTTGTTTACAAGCAGAGCGCCACTACGACAAAATATTGAAAGGTTTGAATTGAAAGCGCGGCCGAGCCCGGCAGTGTAAACGGACAAAATTGCGGGGCTCGGCCCCGCAATTGAGGCTGGGCTCGGCCCAGCCCCGCACTGTAAACGGGGTCCGCGGCCGAGCCCAGCCTCAATTGCGAGCCATAATATCTTTTTTTTTTTCACATCTAGAAAAATTGCCCCTGTGACTTAGCCAGCATCCATATTGTCTAAAATAAAGTCACTAATGTCTATCAGACATGTTGCTGTTGAATGCGTAGGCCGAAAACCGGACTGCCTTTCAGATAGTAAGGAATCGTCGATTAAATATTTGTAAATTTGTTCATGAATAGCTTTCTGTACTATTTTTTATATTGATGGTAACAACGAAATTGGTCAAAATTTTGAAAGTTCTGATGATTGTCCGGTTTTGGAATTGGAATTACTTTAGCCACTTTAAAGTCACTGGAAAATTTTCCTGATGAAAGCGACCGATCAAAAAGGACAGTCAGTGGGCCAGCAATGAAGGGTGCGGTAATTTTAAGTAGTTTAGGATGCAAGTCATTTAGGCCACCGGCCTTTGAACAATCGATACAAGTCAATTCCTTTTCGACAAACTGTACACTGATATCCGTAAATCTAAATGTATTTACAGTTGGTTGCAATGTATGCATTATTGCATAATACCAAAATTATCATTACTACGCGTATTTACAGTATAACATTATTAAGACTCTTTGTTTAAGTCATCAGCTATTTTATCTTTATCATGACAATGTTTTCAATTAATAAGGACTTTCTGATCAGGAGCTGATGAAGGTTTTGTTTGGTAATACTTTTTTTTTTTATCAGTGTCCATGTTCTACCCATATACCATGTTCTACCCATATCATTTTTCTGTTTAAATTGTGTGTGTTTTTTTTTTATAATACTTCCTTTGAAGTTTCGTGTTTATCTTATTTGCTTTATTCCGAAAGTATATAAATCCCTCCAAATATCAAATATTTCTCGTTTGAAGAAATTTCTTTTATTATAGTTTCTTTCTCGTGCTAAGTGTAGATATTTATAGTTAATCCACCATCCACGGAGAGCCATTTTGTTTCTTTCTAACCGTAGTGAAGGGAGCATGTTTGTTACTTAGTTTAACAAAGTCCGATTTGAACTTGCCCCACATTTCGTCAGTGTCTTGCGACTCTGAAAAAGAGCAATTCCAATCAATCGCTGCTAAATCTTGTAAGAACAGGCTCTCGTCAAAATGTCTGAAAGAGCGAAAGGTAGAGATTTTGGGCGGGTACTCAGGAATCGACGCTTTCATAGTTAATTACAAAGAGAGTGATCACTAAATCCCACTGACCGAACTCCAGAATTCAAAGAACCCATTTAATCGGTGGCTAACATAAGATCTATTAAGGATGAGCTAGTTGGAGTTACGTGGGGGAACATCGATTAGCTGGGAGAATTGTAAAGAGTTTTGAAAGAGGATTTTTTGTTAGCATGCATGCATGTTAGCATGTTTCTTTCAGTAATCCTATCTTCTTGAGGCAACGATTTACAGTGGAACTAATAATCATTCCCCCCCCCCCCCCAAAAAAAAAAAAAAAAAACAGCGTTCGTGTGTCTGCTTGACAACAAATCTGTTTTCAGTTTCTTCTGCACACGAACAGAGTTTCTGCGCTCACGGCAGCAGCAGATGCGCAGATCGTGTCGCACGGTCAAAGCGTGCCCCCATACAAAGAGCTTGAATCTCTTTGGTGCACCCAATGAGAGAATGGAGAAGTCTTGGTTTGCTCCACAGCCAACCCGTAGCGCTCAATCAACACCATTGTCAGCCACCAAACAAGAATAGGGACTTTACGCAGCGCACACTGGGTAATATGACTTGGCTGTAAAGATTATTCAGAAGAAACACCTCGGATTGATCCTTTGGCGACATGGCGATTCACTTCTTTTCTCTTCGCTGGACAATGTCCCTGCTCCTCTTACTTGCTACCATATCTCTATTTTCCTGGCATTCTGTATATCGTGAGTATAATCTCATCTGATCATAACGCTATCTTTATCTTGTTTGTGAAGACAGCTTCACCATATGGAAACGAAAACATTAACATGAAACGGCACAATGTAGAGTCAATGTAGAGTAAACTGCAAATATTTCTTCATGCGGACATTTTGCGATGATAAGGTGAGTTTTCTTCACTTTAGAGACTCGGTCGAGTTACAGTAATGTTTTTTTTACATTTCAAAAACATTGCACCTCGTTCATAGAACGTTGCCCCTCCGAACCTTTTAACCCTGAAACCCTGAAAATGTTTTTTTATTCAATTTTCAATTAATAAAAAAAAAATCTTATCATTGATTCTTTAGATTCCTACTAAGACTTGTTCGATGAACTTTCTTTTTCATTTTCTTTTTCTTCCTCAAACCTCCGAGGATCGTTGTCTCTGTTGCATATTCCTGCCTATTTTCTTACCTCTTTGTCACGCTACTCTTGTTTCCTGTCGTGTCGTCAAGTCAGTTTTCCCCCTACAAGTATAGTCTTGTTGCTGTCCCAGTCTTGTCTCATGTTTATCAGTTTATTGTTTTGTGTGTAACTATTTGTCTGTCTGTCTCTCAGTGGGCTGTCAAACTTTTTTTTATCCTGTCGGCGGTAATGATAAGATTAATGCAGGAAAGAATGTTTAAAATGCTTTTGTGCCAGTTTTGACAGACACAGGTGCATGAATTAATTAACGAGCGATGGACGCCCATGTGTAGAAGGTCCATGGTTGCACTGTTGTCAAACGCTATGACTTCATACCATAAGTATGTATGCAATTCGCATAAACGGGCCTATTATGACTGTGTTTGTATGTATATAAGCTTATACTGTATAGTATGATCAAGGAGCTATAGCTCCTTGGTATGATCATACTTTGATATCGCTTCAGAGAGATTCGTTTTGTTCTTCATGTTGACACTTTGCTATCTAGGTATCTTACAGTCTTGACAGCAAACAGCGTTTGGTTGGAAGTGACAAATATTTCAATGTGTGTATATGGGTTCAAATTTAGATACTCAGTCAAGCTTTTGGAACAAGCTACTTTCCTCTAACGGCACTAAAGAGGTATAATCGAAGGTATTTACCGTATATGTGATAAGTTTAAAAAAAAGTTAAGTTCTTTCGTAGGCTGATATGTAATTTTCTAACAATGATCTGTAAAATATGTGTTTGGATGTGTTTTGATTTGATTCGATTTGATTTATTGATTCCTGTATCATCATTTTACATGATGAAACATATACGCTGTTGGAGCCATACATAAACATCAGTTGTGAACAAAATATTTTTTCTTTATTGCTTTTACACAATGTACAGCAGAAACGTATCAGCAATACAACTGTACTACCGTGTGTCTAAAAAAACCCAATTATACACTTTTGAAATGGCTGCCGAATACGAAATATATGATTCTGGGGGAAAATATTTACATGTATTGATAGCTTATGGACTCAACTCTCATATGACACCAAAAAGTCTAAAAATAATTCATGCTTGAATGAGCACTGCTCACTTTTGTAAAGGGTATGAAAATTAGGCTGCGCAGGAATTAGCCTTCCAATTTTGCAAGAGGTGAGTCCGTTGGAGCTTACAAAACTGAAGTTGATATGATAGGTAGGGATTATGTAACATTGGATATTAAGTTATGGATTGTCAAAAAAAAAAAATGAATGTCAAAGATGTCAGCAATTTATTCTTCAGGTCAATGGGTAACCTGAATAATAAGTAACCAGCAGCTGTGACATTCCTTTTTCAACAAAATTTATTTGTATAACCAGATGAGGATTATGTAAATTTATTATTCAAATACATTTATTTGTATAACCAGATGGGGATTATGTAAATTCATTATTCAAATACATTTTGTGGGGGGTTTTTTTGGGTTTTTTTTTGGGTTTTTTTTTTTTTTTTTTTTTGAGAGAGAGAGACACACGGTATAGTCAAGGAGCAGGGACCCAGAAAAATGACTTCGTTCAACCCATCCCGCAGAAAAGGTTTGACTGCATGGGGTGGTCGGTTGGATCCTCTGGAACACCCCTGGGTAGTATGTGGTTCCAAATTGTGGTATCAATAAAATTTTACAGGCCACTTTTCATTAGTTGGCACAAACGCTTGTTGGTAGTAAAGGAGTCTGCGCGCGCCAAGACTACTACTATATTGACTTCAAACTTAAATGTGTAAAAATTGTATACTTTATTGTGATATTCATTATTCAAACTTCAACTTGTGTTTCAGGAAATATTTTCATATTTCAGCTGGCCTGATAAGAACGGAATCTACTTCAGTAACCATGCCTTCAAGCTTTACAATTTTTCGTGGGTATATAAACCATGTGTTGCATTGTGATTGTAGGTAGAAATAGGACATAGACATAGAATCTAGAGTCCTAGGGTGTGTAGGATAGGTCATTTAGATATTCAATAGGCTAACATTACATCATCATTGCTTGTGCACTAGATCTTGGTAAGGAGTGCGATATGAAATTAGACGTATATGACATGTGACACTTATCATTCGGGTTTTTTTTTTCTGTTCATAGGAATGTAACAAAAGACGTAAAAAAGACGTCAAATAATTATTTTACGTCTTGCGCTGGTTCAAAGTGTCGTCAAAAAGACGTATATAATATATGACGTGAATATGACGGCAACACGACCAAAGCAAGACGTGAATATGAAGTGATTTTTACCGGTGTGAATGCAAAATTCTGGTCGTAAAGACGTCATAATGACGTCTTATTTTACGTCTTGTGCTGGTGCAAACTGTCGACTATAAGACAAATATGACGTGAATAAGACGTCAGAATATGACGTCTTATTTTACGTCTTGTGCTGGTGCAAACTGTCGACTATAAGACGTATGACGAGAACATGTAAAAAAAAAAAGCATGTCTTATACAGAAGCATATTTTTTTTTTTCATTAAAGATCGGGCCTTACCAAAACACTGGAAATAATGAGCCCACACCCCCACAAAAAAAAAAAGGAAGGGGACAAGTTCGGATGTATGAAAACATATGAATAGACAGCAACATAAAAAAAGAATATCAAATCATAAGTTGAGATTTAACGCAACACACTAAAGGTATTGTTTACCATTTGGAGAAGTGAGTTTAAAAATGTTCGAGATATCGCACTTGATTTATGTCTAGGTTAGTTGTATCACAAAACATCCTACTATGTACAAAATTTGTAATAAAGCCTGAAACATACGGAGATATCACCATTTTGCTAAATAAACCATAACTGTTGACAGTTTAGTCTAGAGACATTTTTGTTAGATATATTTTGTATATCTAACAATATTTAGCATTAATTATACTGATTCAAGTTTTACATTAGTTGTTTCTTTCCCTAACTCACATGTTTGAACCAATTTGAAGCACTAAAGCTGAGCTTTTGTGTCACCTGTACTAATGGTAAATAATGCCTTTAACGACAACCTCGATTAATGACCGCCATCTTGATTTTTTTTTTGAAAAAAAAATATGACACATTCGCAAAACTGGTGCCAAATTTCAAGCTTCTATCTCTTTTCGAAAGATACTTTCTGTTCAATTCACTTATCTGCTTCAGAACAATCTATACTTTAAAATAACAGCGACCAACATCACCTACCACTTGGCATGAAAAGTTAGTTTGCAGGCACAAACCCTTGCTTGGTCTAAAGGAGACTGCGCCAAGACTATTATATAATATGTATATATATATATATATATATATATATATATATATATACATACGCACCGCTGGCACTGTGCGTCCCGTAGGCCCGAGTGTTGTAGCTTCCTGCAAGTGCCAGTGGTGCGTGTAGTAGTCTCGGCATGTGCAGACTCCTTTACGACCAACGAGCGTTTGTGCCAACTAATCGTAATGAAAAGTGCAGGGGCCGCGGAAGCGGGGGGGGGGGGGGGCTGGGGGGGGGGGGGCTGCAGCCCCCCCACACTTTTGGTTCGTCAAAAAAAAAAAATCGGAAAAAATCACAACACTCATGAATTTCAATTCCCAAAGATTCCGCCCTTAGATTCTTCCCGTCTGATCGGGGGGGGGGGGGGGGGGGGAGGGGGGGGGGGTCTTGACCTTGCCACCGCCCCCCCCCCCCCCCGGTCCCGCAGCCCCCCATACTGAAAAACGTTCCGCGGCCCTGAAGTGGCCTGTAAAATTTTATTGATACCACAATTTGGAACCACATACTACCTGGGGTGTTCCTGGAGGTCCAATCTACCACCCTGTGCAGTCAAAACTTTTCTGCGGGGTGGGTTGAACGAATTTCTTTAAAGGGGATGGCTAGTAACTGATCAGTGGGAATGCTGGGGGATGATTGTTCCAATCCTTGTGGGATTCATTTAAGAGTACATTATATATCTATTGTTTTGTGAAAACCATTTTGCTTCAGAATGGTCTCATATTCAAGTAATGTGCAGTTCAGTGTTTCCAAGTTAGCATGCCTGTACAGTGTCGGGGCGATCGTTAACGGGAATATGAGACCATTCTGAAGCAAATAATTTTAACACAACAACAGATATAATTATAATGTACTCTTAAATGAATCCCACAAGAATTGGAGCAATCATCCCCCAGCATTCCTACTGATTCCCACTGATCAGTTACTATAGCCCTTTAAGCCCTATAACCTTTAAAGGGTGTGTACAGTTCTGGTCGAGGTGAGGATTTAGCTTTTAACGTTTTGCGAGATATTCAGAAACCACTCTATGAGATGTCAAAGAGCATGCAGTTCTAAGGGGTATCAAAAGTTTATTCGATGAAAATCGGTTTTGAAATGGGTGAGATATCCAAAAACAAGGTGAAACAAAAGACTAATAAAGTTGTGGCATGTCGCCTTTTATTATTAGCACTTTTTTGGGGTATCTCAGCCATTTGAAAACCAATTTTCATCAAATAAACGTTGAATCCTTCTTAAAATTACATGCTCTGTCATATTTCATAAGAGGCTTTTTATTATCTCACTTAGGAATGTTCAAAACATGAATCCCCACCTCAACCAATACTGTACAGTCCCTTTAAGCCCCTTAGAGGAATTAGCTCCTTGACTATACAATGAATAATGTATAGGGCTACAGCTTAAGATTTGCGTGCAGCCCTCGAACATAATACACATAAAAAGATAAGAGGGAGGGATGACTTGCGTAAAGATAGGATAGTAGAAAGTTGAAAGGCAAAGGAGAGGTCTGTCTGATTTCACTTAAAGCTTACACAGAGTTAGTTCACCTGGATCACTGATCCGTAAGGTATGACAAAATATTTCTTACCGAGGTACAGGTGAAGTTTCGAGTTCACGGTTGGTTACATGCTTACGTAATAAATGAAATGTGGCGAAATTTCTACGAAATAATTTCTTGTATTATACACTAACAATGACAACGAAGTTACTGATATCCCGAGAGCAACATTGTTTTTACAGCTTTCCCAAAAGAGTACAATGTCTGGACTTTAAACTTCGAATTTCAGACGGAAGAGAATTCCAAACATCGGGTCCCGGTGTGTCTGACAGATTTCAGGGCAATCGACATGTTTCAGGATTACATAAATGAAATTTATCAGATTGTCTTGTGGGATAAGTATGTATGTTCTTGTTTAATTGAAATAGTGAGAAGAAGGAAGATGGCAACTGACCATTATGTAAGCGAAACATAAAGAGTGAGTTCTGAAAAAAAAAAAGATAATGTCATTTACCTTGAGTGCTTTTAATTCAGCGAATAAAGGATCTGAATGGTCTTGATAGAGGACAAGTTCGCCTTCATAGACATGTGGGTTGAGTTAATGTAGCAATATTAATTGAACATTATTCAGTGAGAGTTTGAGGAAAATCGGACGATCCGTTCAAAAGTTCGAAAATTTTCGACATTTCTGCTCAGTCAAGGCTGGATGAGAAGACTACTATAGCTTGTGATGTCACATGTGTACAACGAAGAAAGTATAAAGAAAATTCAACATATTTTCACTTTTCTCGCATAACAAAAGAACACTCGACATCTCCCTTTCAGAAGGCAGGGGGAATAATATTACCCTTAACATTCGTCAGTGATAAGTCTAAGAAATGTGCACTTTATTCAAAAAGGTAAAGTTTTGTGAAGTTCTCTCTTTATTTTCCTTATATCGTTCTACGCATGTGACATCATAGTAGTCTTCTCATCAAAAAGTGGTTGCACATATATCGAGTACTTTAAAAAAATCATAACTTTTGAACGGATTGTCGGATTTTCCCAAACTTTCACTATGTGTTATACTAATATAATTGCATTCACACTCAATCCACATGAACATGAAGGTGGACTTGTCCTTTAAGTAGTCAAAAGTACCGGAGCCTTGTCTTTATCTACAGCATACCTGTTTTTCTAAATGAAGCAAAGTTTAAAGTAACGTATCTGATATTAGCTCATCTAATAGTTTAGGTTTCCATGGCTTCGGATCATAGTTGTAACAAGAGAGTCAATGAATAAGTCATGATTCCATGTATGCGTGAAGTTGACTTTGTTTAACCCATTAAATCACACTGTTTTGCGGCATTACTTTGATCTTCCCTTAAGAGTCTCAAAAGAGTAACGTATCTGACTGCGATTTAAATATATAATAATCGGCATCCTTAATTATCGTTTATCACTCAATCTAAAGCTGACGAGAGCCAAAGAAACAAATATCAATAATCACTACATACACCACAATACACAGGAGAGAGTTTCATGGGAGAATTTACAGCACAACACTCGATGTGTCACAAGAGGGAGGTCAACGAGTTAAGAAGAAATTAAGAAAAGTGTATGCAAAATGTTCTAGAGTAGGCCTTCGGATCTTGAGCTCGATCCTCCCATGACATCGGCGTAATCTATACGTACCTATATACATGTTAACTCAAAACTTCATATTCCTCATTATGAAAGAGAAATTGAAAATATAGAAGAACCAGTGACAGCCAAATGATTTCTTCTACCATGTAATGAATATACCACTTTGCCTATTTTGTGTTATGTGTATTTTTGTTTGTCTCAGGCTAAAGTCTGCTTTAGAACTGTGACGCGGCAAACAACTATAATCTAGTGCAAGACACTTTTTGCCTGTGATTTATACTGTAATTAGGCCTACTCTGTGCATGTCGGCGACAAAAGATGCAAAATAACGACTTTAATGGGGAAGTTTTTTTTTTTCAGCATTTCAAACTGATGAAAACGGAATGTTGAGCACAATACTTCGGTACATTTTAGTTGTCATTGCTCATGCAATTTGTCCAAACACAATATAAGGACAAAAATATTCTCTGTTCTGTATATAGCACTGTCTTATTGATGCGTTTGTTACTGCTTTTGGGATTAGGTGGATGGAAAGCGAATGATGAATTTCACTTTCTTTATGCCAAAAATGCCCCGAGTTACTTTTACGTTTTGATGTTTGATTTGCAGTTTCCTACAATCATAATGTGGTGAGGTTTGCATTACGTGTTGGGATGAACGGAGACTGGGATGAACGGACTAAAGAGGAAAGATCTTCAAATGAGGTATCAGTTTATTTATATACCAGTTTAAGGATTGCCTCCTTCTGAGTTCAATTGCAATATATTTAAACTTGTTATAGTTTCATTCACTTACGTCATCCAACATATAACGAGGGTCACTTTTTGAATCAAGATAACTGACACTACTTAATTTATATTTTGTGATACAAGTCACGTTTGTGTAAATGTTTTTCGCTTATTCTTTGGTGTTTGGCCAATCTGCAGTTGAGATATATTATGTTGGACGCATAACAAAGAAAAGAGACAGATACAATCAAAAGCCATAAGAACACAGGTTTATATTGGCTATCCAGCCATCTTCTCAGATGGAAATGAACAAACAAACAACAAGTACATTATAATGTGCGCCAAGTTAAATTGTACATTATTGGTTAATTTGTGTCATACAATGGTTTTGTATAGAAATGTTACATAAATGACAAAACCAAACTCAGATTAAAAAAAAAAAAGAGTAATAGATATTTACGTATGCCTTTCTGAGTTCCAATTTCTAAGGGTGTGAATTATATCGGCAGACATTACAATAATTCATAAAGGAAAGAAATAAAGAATGAATGAATGAATGAAAATGAGTCTAAAGCCGGGATTGTTCAGATGTACAAAGCTTTATAAGGAATGCTTGTTTTCAGACCAGTTAAAATCAATACTATATAGAATTACATAATCAACTGGGACAGCGGTCGTAACTGGTTCCTTTCTTTTTTAGGTTACACGTCAGACAAGTCCCAGAATATGCATTGTACTTACCGGTAGGTTGTCTGTTTGGATACTGTACGCACGGTCGCAACCGTTGCCTCCATAAAAGCTTCAGTGTCTGACCGTAAACGATAAACACACACACACACACACACGCACACACACACACACACACACACACCTTTCAATCAATATTATTGCCACACCACATACTTACTGGGAGACGGAGAGAGGGGTGAGGCGGGCCTGGAAGGGAATGACCAATTTAATGTGCATTATAGATGTAATATCCACCAACAGTCTCACATAACAAAAATAAGGTCTGCCCCGCAGGTTTTCTGTTGTGGGTTTGGCTAGAAGAGCTATTAAATCAAGATATTCTGCGTAGTCGAAAGTTTCCTGATTTAATATTGCCATACATTTTAAGGGATGGGGATTGCCCGAAAGACTCTCCTACCCACCCCACCCCCAACGACAAAAAAAGAAAAGAAAAGAAAAGAAAAGGACAAGAAAAAAAGGAAAATTCATGAAGATAAAAATTCCTTAAAAGCCACGCGGAATCCATTATGCATTATGCATTATGTCTTGTGTCAATGCATTCATCGTAATAACATCCGTGATTGTTGTTTCTCATCTATACGCAGATATCTCGGTCCACTTCCGTCCTGGATCGCCAGTATCAACGAATTTCACATCTACGTAAGACGTGCACGCGTCTTGGTTATACGAACACTGCTTTTGAGACTGATATTCTCAGCAAACAATCACTTTCTCGTATGGGTCACATATACGTGCTTGACGAATTAAAGACACTTTTTTGCTATGTCCCTAAAGTTGGTTGCACTGGTTGGAAGCGGCTTTTACTGTTTCTAAGCGGGGTAATAAATTCAACTGATGCCATCAGCCAAGAGAATGTTCACGTACTTGCTGATCAACAATTACTTAGACTGCCCAAGTTAGATGTGGAAGGGGCTACAAAAAGGCTACGAAACTATACTACGTTTTTATTTGTTCGAGAACCTTTCGCCCGTATCTTGTCCGCGTATCGAGATAAATTCCAGTTCGCTTCAGGTAAAAGAAAACTAATGATCAAAAAGTACTTTACGCCACTGATATCTGGATCAACAAATAAGAAGTCATTCAATCAAAATCAAAATACAAGATCAAATTCGTCCGATATTACCAGTGACACAGTAACTTTCAGTGATTTTGTGGATTATGTAGGCAGCTTTTGGAACACTCTTGATCTTCCACAAGAAGAACACTGGAGAGAAATGTTTCGCCTTTGTGCACCGTGTGATATTAGGTATGACTTCATCGGTCACTTTGAAACGCTTCAGGAAGATTCTAGAGTGATCCTCAACAGACTAGGCGTTCTAGAAGATATCAGATTTCCTGATTCTACGAATCCAACAAATAGTAGCAGCTCTTCTGTCCTTGACCAGTACTATGGGCAACTTTCTACAGAACAGTTGGAGTTATTATACCGACGTTTGTCGACAGATATAGAAATGTTCGACTATGCGATTCCAGCGAGTATCAAGATGCGAGTAAATGCCTCATCTGCATCAAACAACTATCTGGACGAAAAATGACATGAGTTTTTCAGTTTTCTTTGATATATTGTTAACCATCATTTTCCATCTAAAGATTGGTTAGCTCTGCTGTGCATGCAGCTCGCTCTTTCTCTTTTGTCATCAGTATTATCATGAGCTGCCGTGACTGTGCGGTTAATACTACGCGAATAATGATTAGACCGCACAGGCTTTAATGCGTGCATGCAGAAGTCTTCGGTTCGAATCCTAGCCCAGGAACAGTAATATATCCTCTGCCATGGCGCTCTACTTTGCCAGGTTTTTAAGCGAATACTTAAAAGTCGTCGGTTGTCGGTGTAGGAGAGTAATACCCTATGCACGTAAATAAACCCACTTCACTTCTCGTAAAGATTTTATTTTTTTTTTAAAGCCTCCTTAGAAGTGGTCAAGAATAAAAACTTGGCTGATGCACTCTGGTGGCTAGACCTTCTTGTCAGAAGTGACTACAGGCTGAATTTCATTGCCTATAGGATTTTAAGATATGATTTTAATGTGTATTTTATACTTTCTTGATTTTTATGTGTACTTTATGTTTTCCTTGGTGTCCACTGGCGTCATATCTATGTATGTCTGTTTTAGAATTCATATCAAGGGAACCTGATAACACAGGCTGTTCAAAATAATGATCTTATTTCTTTATTTCTGTCTAAAGCCATATCACAAGAAACTTGTCTTATAAGTAATGGAATGATTATAAGTAACGGAATACATGCATCACAAACGCTTTAAAGTGAATGATTTAGACCAAAGTGTAAGAGGCTGTTGTGGTTGAGTGTGTAAGACCACGTCGTGTCAGTCACTATGATCATTGCTTTCGAGTCCCCTCGCTACAGCTAGCACTTCTGCCCATACCGGGTGGTATTTAATAGGCAAGGCAATTTATCCTCGTTGCCTTGTTAGTCTAGTGGGATTTCTGAAAAAAGGCTCTCCAAAAGGGTGTTAGAGGCATTTTTGAGTAAAAGTTGGTAACCGGTCTGACTCTTTTACCTAATTTGAGTATGCTGAATCCGAAAAATCCGGTTCCCAAGCGAAATTCATCGACCTTGACCGTCTAATTTGCAGAAACAAAATGGCTGCCTAGTCATAGAAATTGTCAATTTTAGAGACACATTTTCTATAAAATTCTTTGCAAACGAGCAGGGAAAACTGATTTGAAATCTGTGTACATAGAATGGAATTAACGATTCGAGGGATAAGCGTTTTTCTGGTGGTGAGTATGTTTAGTCATAATTATGCAAATTACTACTGAGATAGGAATATATATATATATATATATATATATATATATATATATATATATATAATATGCATATATTAGAACTGGAAGAGTGGTTTTTACAATTTGTTTTCTTAAGAGGCAAATTAAACACTATGTAGACTTTTTTGAGGGTTAGCAAATGCAAATATTGTAGTTGGTATATGCAAATCATATGTAGGCTTCATGAGTCTTATACGTGTCCTAGAAAAAAACTTTTTACTATCGAAATCATACATTTTCTTTATGAGATATACATCAATGGAACGATAAACTTTTCTTCTTTCATTTGATGTACAAATTAATGTTCATCGTTTATGTATGACTAAGTTAGAACAATGAACAGTGGTGCTACCAAATTTTCATTTGCACGCGCATATGGTGACTTTAAGTGAAGTTTTCAGACTCTTAGCGTTAACGTTTTCGAAAAAACAAAGTTCATAACCCAAATATTCATATTATTTTCTTCTTTCATTGAGACCTTACGCGTCAAATATGAATAACGCATGCAAAATGTGCATGAAAACATGCTTCATTTCTACCGATTCTACGGATAGTCGAAAAACAAGCATTCAGCTCTCCCGACTTAGCATTAGACAATGGGCTCATCTGCACCATTGCATTCACACAAAACAACCGCTGTGCTACAGTGAATGTTGTTCGGGAGGGGGGGGGGGGTATTTACAGAGAATGCTGTATGAGACACATAAAAGGGACAAATAACAGGATGTATACCACAGGAGCAACAACAATGAAGGGATTATCAGATTGAGCTGAAATTGAGCATGCTCTATTAACAAATTCTGTCCGTGATTAATGTCAACTTTCAAAGCAGTGGCATTATCCTTTCAAAAGTTATTAGAATTGAAAGTGAAGAGTGTGCAAAGGATTTTCGAGAAATGAAAAGGGGCCTCCAAGACATACCTGATCACACTAAACTCTCCAAAATATACGGTTGTAGAAAAAAAAAACTCCTGCTGAAAACCCACTTTCCCATTCATGTTTTGACCCCAAACTTATGATAATGTATAGAAGAAGGATAGCTCTTTCAGAAAATATGAAAAACACAGGATGTACACGGTTGACCCATTTCACCTTTTTGAGCCCTCACGTAAAATCAAGGGGTGCGACTTTTTGTTTGGCTAGGGTCAGTGGTGTAACTGACAGGGCCCTCTGTTAGAGCAGAGGTAACACCGATGAAGCTACTCCGTAAAAAAGACCAGGTATACTTATCAAATTGCTTTACATGTTTACTTTATGTATGCATTGGATGTCATAGGGCCTACATTAATTTTGCTTCGACGTATATCGACTCTTGATTGAATTTTGTGACATTGTGTTGATAATAGAATAATGGATTAAAACTTTTCATTTCATTGTACTTCGTCACGGTCTGACGGTACTGGGCTCAGCCAATGCCTGTTTTTCGGCTAGTCCGTGAATTAAAGACACATGCATATATGCATACGGCAATTATCATACATTATACAGTTTTGCGTCCCCAATACCTTGGTTTACTGATAGTGTGAGGACTGCTGAACGGAAAAAAGGAAAACTGAAGTGTTGATTAAAAATTATGATACAGATTGGAACAGATATGTTAAAATTCTTTCGTGATTCTTTGCTGCGTCTGTTAAAGTTCGCAGGAACCACCCTTATGATGGAACGTTAAAACCTTTAAAAAAAAAACCAACACACACACCTGGTGTTGGTTGGTGTTCTGAAATTATTCAACCAGGAACAACATCATGCTTTAAACTTTGATGACAGAAACATTGAACTTTCGTCATTTTGGTTCCTTTTTTATGGAAAGTTGTGAGATGATGTCATCAGCTCAGTCATTTGCATATTAGTATTCATATTAACTGTACGAGGATGTTTCCAGAAATTAGCGAAACTTCACAATTATTTCATAACTTTTCTAATTTGTATTCGATTTTGATCAAAACTTTCACTGTTTTACTGGTAAGATTTTACTCTTGGACTCTTGGACTTTCTTTTTTTTTTTCAGATTGACATCAACAGATCGAAATTTGGTACTTTTTAATGATTTTTTCGCAGTGCCCTCTGGAGTTCATATGTGTTTCTGTTTTGGCCCTTCTGTAGTGTTACTTTGTACACGGGATATTTTATTAAAAATACCTATCATAAATTCCTAAGTTGTGTGGATAATCCTACCATTGATTTGCAGATAACACATCCACATAACACGCACAAGGTTTTTGTCTTTTACACCAATGCGCTTGCTCAGTAGCAAATTACATAACATGGACGATGTGAAAATTAGACATAATTGAAAGGATGCTGCAAAACAAAGGCGCTAAATGACATTGAGTTGCTACCTTTTGGCACATCTAGACAGATATCTAAAATCAATTGTAATGGGGTATTTTGGAAGTTTCTGCCATTAAATAAGAATTATCTTTAAATACTAAAAATCTTGGGAGCGTTCTTTGACTCATACCTGAACATGGAAACACACCCCACAAAATTAATGTATGTACATTGTCAGACCATAATATCATAATAGACGTATCAGTAAACACGTTGATAAGCATATCATGAAAATACTCGCCCATGTAAGCATTATCAATAAGTTATATTGTAACGGTATGATATAAAATGGACTCATTAATTTTCAAGTTGAGCGACTGCAGCGAGTCTAAAACACTTGTGCTAGACTGATCTGTCAACTAGACCCAGATTATCAAGGATCACCCCTCTTTTGAAAGATCTGCACTGGCTTCCAATTCGCCAACGAATATCGTGAATAAGTTCTTACTGATTGTGTACAACATGTCATAATGCACTCATTAATCAAGACCTTAGTTATAGTCATTATCATAACAAATCTATTACTACTCAAATATTCCAGTACATTCATAATGCTCATAACCTGCTCAGATATAAAGATATTCTTTTTCTACAAATCTCGACACGTAAAACAGTAAAACTAGGAGACCGGGTATTTGACTGTTACACCTATACTGACCATTAGAAATCAGGAAATCCCCAATTGTCACTGTTCACTATTGTTTAAGCCTATCAGCGCAGAATTTATATTTACATAAATTCCCCGCTTTACTATTGATATCATTATCTTAGTTCATGTCTTTTGTGCAAAATAGTGAAGGTGCTTGGGATGTCTTAGTCTACTGTATTCCGTTCGTCGATTGTCGTCTGACTCAACATGTCAAGCACATGGTAAGAAATAGTCTGGTTTCCAGACCCTTTGCCGACCATACTTCTTTTACAGAATGCGCCCTCCGCCGCGGCGTCGAAGTTCGCTGCCTTTCCCATTGCCGAAGGCAAAGGACAATCCAGCTAAACCTGTTACTTCTTTTGTCGTTAGTGGGCGTCTATATCCTGAACCCCCCCCCCCAAAAAAAAAAAAAAAAAAGACGGTCTGGGAGCCACACTAGGTAAGAAACGGCATCAGCTCAGTTCCAAATCTGATTGGGAAAATTGTGGATAAAACATGAAAGCACCGCAGGTCATGACAACAAACTTTCTTCGTGTTATACCCCCATCTCACTAGACGGCAATTCCGCTACGATCATCAAACGCGGCGGATCGTGGCTTGATCGCTTTAAATCTTCTCCATCGTATCTTGAGAGGTTCAGGAGCGGTGACCCTCCCCATCGCCATGGTCGGCGACCTCGCTACGGAAGTTTTGAACATGTCCAAAACTTCCGTAGCAAGGTCGCCGTGGTTTCAGAGCGTATCACAATCGCCTCACGAGCGCATTAAAAGTGCCACATTCGTAACTGTGACGGGGTAGCAACGCGTGAGGCGTAACTCAAGCGCATCGAAAGCGGCCCCCATCGCCTATGAAAATTACCACTTCACAGTATTACGTATAACAGGAACCAACCATGAACAAAAGAAAATGATGCACAGACCAGGGAGGTGGACGTAGAGAAAAGTGTATAAAATTCATTTTTCCACGTACGCTCAGTACGAATCTACTCTGCTTATTAAATTGTTTGTTTGTCATATACCATTGCAAGTCAATGAAAGTAAATTAAGTTGTAATCTTTCAAATATAATTATCTTCATAAAATTGCCTCATTGTATCAGGATACGATTTGTAATTTGCTCGTAAGCCGGTTCTTTAAGATTATATACACATTTCACCCTTTTAATTGAATGGATGACTTAACTAATGGTGCAATTTCACATCATAGGTTCTAACTGGTGTGTTCTAATGGTAAGATATAAGGGTAAAACCATATTCTGCATATCCATGTTGGTTTGACACTGACATCTGCCTGAAGAAATTCAATCATGAAACACATTTTATACCCCGATCGCTTGTGATCGTAGCATGAGCCCGGCGTAAACGTATATCACTGTCGCTCCGATCGTATCACTGTTGTAGCGACGTCTTTATAAGCGTACGAATATCGCAATACGATCGCTTTGATCGCAGAAGCAGTGCGTCTAGTCGGCTTGGAAAAGCGGCAAAAACGTGGCAACGTCGTAGCATTATCGTGGCACTATCGCCTACAGCGCAGGTTGAGTGTAGAGAAACCGTAGTGTATTCGCCTCGGAGGCCAAACATGGAGACGGACGGCGATCACGCCACGATTTGTTAAATCGTCACAGATCGCCAAGGTCGCCATGATCGCCTTCCTAGTGAGATGGGGGCCTTACGGACAAATTTGGTGTTTCACAAAACTTCTTCTTAATAGCAATTTATAACAAAAATGAAAGGAGAGAGAAAAGAGAAGGAAAGGATATGCGTGCAAGAACTGCAAGTCCATTTAACTTTTTATTTTTATTTTTATGCTTCCCTTTAGAAGATTTGATCACGTCTAAAATGAATGATCCACTATTAGTGTTTTATCATTACACATACAATAGCCACAATGTAGGATTTTCGATAACAAATTATGTGCGACCACTACTGGCTTGTTTCCCACAATAATTCAATTATGTAATCAAAATGTTACTGACCACTTCTTTTCCTAATCCAAATAGATCTATACCATGATATCCATATCCATAAAATTGACAGCGTTTGTATCATAAGAAATTTGTATCATAAAAATGTTTTGCATGTATGTCACTTCAAATGGTTAGACGATATTTGTATTACCATTCGAAATTCGTCGGCACAGTGGAACAAAGGACGTAATATCTAGTATGTATGTTAGAATTTAATTTGCCATCTGTGTCACAATCAACAAACAGTGAATATCAAAGATGATTCCTAGTTTTCTATCCTGGGGGCGCTCTTCACTCAATCCCAGCTTGTAAACAAAGGGCGCCAGTCCTCTAGACTCGACCTTTTTTCCAGGTCAGCATGAACCATGTTTTACTCCTCTGACACCGATGCCTTGTGATCACAAGTTGGAAGCGTGCTTCATACTTCACCATCTGGCTACTGCTCGACCTTGTTTGTTCTTTCCGATATCGTCCTGCCGGCTAATCTATTTTCATCGATTCCTCCTGAAGAGGAATTAACTCTCTAAACTTATAGGTGCTAAAGAACACGTCGTGGATGAAAATCAACAGCTTGGAATTTACACGACCTTGCTTGACAAACAGTAATGGATTGTATTTTACGTCACTCGATTTGTCGGAAATATGGATGAAGCTGTTGTTTCTATAATTACTCACAATTGTGATAAGCAAATAGGGCAAAATCTGGTTGAAAAGTAGCATTGCAGGTAGCCACTTACATATTTCTGATTATGATCACTGTTAATTGATGCTAGAATGAGTCAGTTGGGCAATTAGACAATTTAAAATTTTAGAGGATTCTCAATGTTTTTAACTAGGATAATGATCCCGTATTTATTCTTCTCCATGCCATTTCTAAATAACATTTTGTTACCAAGTGACAGTATTACGGTTGTACTGCTGCAGGAAAAAAACAAAGAAACAACAACAACAACAACACATGTGTTTTTTTTTTTTTTAATTCATCATGGCGTAATTTCGCTGGAGAAACATTGCTGCTGAATAGCACCGCAAGCATATACCACAACCAATGCTTATACAATGGGAACGTTAACATAAACATAAACATTAACATAAAAAAAAATCA
>NC_092706.1:30777695-30922695 GCF_964275005.1 Diadema setosum
AACGGGAGTGCACTGCACATGAACACACACGAGATAGATCCCTTGTAATGAGAGAAAGAGGAAAGGTGAGTAATGAATGACAGGAATAGACTACCTTCACGGTACATGGACAGAGAAAAGCGAGAGGGAAGAGGAAGATGATGGGTCAAAACCAGGGCACGTGAGGCATGAGATATAAGCTCCTCAAAATAAAGAAGTGTTACATGGAGTTGTGGTAAACGATAGACGATTGTGGTTTAAAAAAAATGCTAAAAGTGAAGTGTAACATTTCTTCAAAATGTCTTTAGTTCAATGGTAAAGGCATTCAAACTTAAAACTTCTTTTATACTATACTATCAAGAGAAATCCGAAATTTCGAACAGTAAAAGAAAATACAGATTTAGCGAAAATAGTTTTGGTTAAAGGCATTGACATTTACTGGATTACCGGGTAGGATAGGGACAGTTTCGTTTTTGATGAACATAGACTCAAAATACAGAAGGGAGGAATTAAGCTTGTACATAAATCGTCCTAAATGCAAACGATACATATCGTTGAATCCTTAAGATGTTGTTTTCATAAGATGAAGTATCAGTATGGCATCTCCGTGATTCCTGGCAAATGATACAAAGAACTTCGTTTCCTGTAGTAATGATATTCTTTTTATTAAAAGTTAAAGTTGGGGGGGGGGGGGCAATGACCCGGGAGGTAGTTATCCAGGGAGTAATTGATTGGTGCACTGTCCTGGGGGTAATTTTCCTTGTGATAGTTATATAGGGGAGGGGGAGTTATAGGCCTACTTATCCGGGGTAATCATTCACGGGAAGTTATCGGAGGGGGTAGTTATCGGGTGGAAGTTATATGGGGTCTAGTTATCGGAGGAAGGGGTAGTTAACCTGGGGATAATTATACTGGTGGTAATCATCTGGGAGGTAGTTATCCGGAGGGTAATTATTCGGGGGATAATTATCCGGGGGTAGCTATCCGAGGGGTAGTTATCCGGGGGGTAGTTATCCGGGGGGTAGTTACCCAGGGGGTAGTTCTCCGGGGGGTAGTTACCCAGGGGGTAGTACTCCGGGGGGTAGTTATCCAGAGGGTAGTTCTCCGAGGGGTAGTTACCCAGGGGGTAGTTACCCAGGGGGTAGTTCTCCGGGGGGTAGTTATCCAGGGGGTAGTTATCCGAGGGGGTAGTTATCCAGGGGTAGTTATCCGAGGGGTAGTTATCCAGGGGGTAGTTTTCCTAAGGGGGAATAGCCCTGGGGGGTGATTGCCCTAGGAGGGTAGTTGTCCGGGGGGTAGTTGTCCTAGGGGGTAATTACCCTGGAGGGTAATTGCCCTTGGAGGGTAGCTGTCCGGGGGGTAGTTGCCCTAGGGGGGAATTTTCCTGGGGGGTAATTATCCGGGTGGTAGTTATCCGGAGGGTGGTTTTCCAGGGGGTACTGTTCCTAGAACCTTTTACAGCTGCTCTTTCAGAATCTGACGTCAACCAAAAATTTTTGTTGGTTTGTGTGATGGAGGGTCACATACATGTTTTGTTATGATCCCAATATTTGCAACTTATCGTATGTACCAGTGATGACATGTTTTACAAATTTGCACTGAACAGCTTTGTATCAACTGTATAAGGGGGTGGGGGGGGGGTGGGTAGACGTAATGAGGTCAGACTAGATGCCAATCTGAAAAGTGGAGTCATTCATAGTTTTTAATTTTCAAAGCACAAGCGGAAAATTTTCTTTATGTTTCTCTAGTCATTATGTGGACGATTTCTGCACACTTTTTAAGTGTATCTGCACCCTGAAATTTATTTTTGAGAGGTGTGAGACCATGTCTTAAGAACCCTAGTGAACAGTATATCTCATAACAAAAAAAAAAAAAAATGCCGAAAATTGTTAGACATTGATTTCATTAAAGAGCACGCACTAGTGCGCGCTGCATTAGTAACCAAAAATGAAAATAGTCGCCGCGCGTCGACCTTTTGTGCGTGCACGTTTTCTTCGTTTGCCTCCGTCTGCACATTGTATATTGATTGAATACCGTCTATTGGTATCGCCTGGGTGGACACGCGTACACGTACGTGTGTCTTTCCAATGGCATAAGAATGCCCGGATAGCGCGACATGACTAGTAGTATGTACCGAACTACTAGACAGCATCGTAGCAGTGGAGCCCGGCCTGGCCAGCCCTCCCGCGAGGAACTTAGCGTTTGGCGATCACGACTCGATCGACTCTTGATTTACGTTAAAGATGCATATTATCTGCGTTGCACCACTTTGCCTGAACACCGGCTTGTAAACCCGAACGCAAGGTTGTGTGAAGAACAAGCCAGCTGACTTTCGACAGCCATTCCGCCTTCACACATCGTCGACATTGGACTGTAGGCCTGCAGTCCTACAGAACATCATCATCAGAACACCGGACTCAGGCTGAATTTGCATGTCATTCCTTCAGTTTTCATCCAGCCTGTTTGCGGCTCCCTCACAAAGAAACTTGAAAGTCAGTTAGAAATGATTCAGAAAAGAGTCTGCAGAATAATATTAGGCAAAAATTACACGTCGTACATGGTAGCTCTTGAAACCTGCAAGTTGGGCACTTTAGCCGACAGGAAAAGACAGCTGAGTCTAGAATTTGCTTGTCGCATTGTTAAAAATCCACTCGTATCCCACTGGCTCCCTGCTAAACACCAAGGGCATCAATACACATTGCGTTCGAACACAAGGTAACAGCAATATCAGTGTAAACCAAAACGGTTTCAGGACAGTGCAATACCATATTTCATTAGACTGCTCAATAGTAAAGATTAGAAGTTTTCATGCATCTGTTTAAGTAGCACTGTAAGTATATATGTCTTATGGCTGTTTGTTCATCAGTCTATTTGTCTGTGTTGTTTGCTATATGGCATTATTTTCAATAGAAAATACATAAGATATTGCGGATTTTAGTAAATGACTGGATATTTGGTATATATGAAATAATAGTACGGATTTAGCTGATTTTATCAGCTGTGTTGCCAAAATTTTCATGATTGTAATAGGGTCGACGGGTAGATTTTGCTCTCCTTTTTAATTTTGAATATTGTATGGTTAGGGAAACCGCCTTTTTTTAATAATGAAAAACAGCGAGTATGGATGAGTTGAATTTTTATATATACATATTTCAGATTTTGATTTGAGAATTACCGGGTAGTTTTTCTGATGGATATAGTTCTTTGATATGCAGGCCTAAAATATATATTTCATTTATGATTGAATGATGAGCTGTCATGATGACAGTTATAGTTTATGAAAATAGAAACGTTGACTGAGTTAACTTAATTAGCTTTTTATTGTATTTTATTGAAATTTGACACATGTGATTAATGTGTTGTGCAGGTGTGTAAATTGCATTTTTGTTAAAATTAAAATCAATATACAATTGTATGTAGTTGAAATGGTAATGGTATTTTCTTTTGATGATTAGTTGTGTAATGATATGTTGACAGTGATTTTCTTTCAATCCCCTCTTTTTTTTTTGATAAAGTAATCTGAGTATGGATCGGGCTGGTATCCTCACTGATAAAGTTTTAACATTAGTTGTAATTTTTATTGAAAGGTATATTTATTCGTATCACATCTCGTAGCCCGAGGGCTAAGTTGCGTGTAATATTGCATGAAATATATACATACAAATTCAAACGTTCAGACAGTTACAGAGTAAAGCATTTGCACGTGTGATAGATATGAGTGGGAAAATATCATAAGTACCAAATCAATAAGTTGTGCATCATCCGATATATATCATGCAAGATAAGAACATATTCCACATTTGTCAAAACAAGCAGAACTATGTAAAAAATACTGTGACGACTGGTTTGCCTCTACTCCAATGGGGCCCAGGTTTGCATGACTGATAATAACCAAAAATAAGATATTTAAAAATTTAAAAATGTGATTGCACAACCCCAATATAATCATATCAACTGTTTTTTTCTATTTCTTAACCAAATTTCATTCTAATAACTAGATTATCAGATGAAACATATTATAGGCCTACCCTAGCACTCTCACCCGACCCCTAGAAATACCCGTAACCCGCATTCTTCTTTAAACATAATCCAAATAACAACATCAAACTCACAGAATAGTTCCTCTAACTGTCAAAAAATATACATAAAAATATACATAAATATTTCATATTTTTCTATTCAGAATTACAGATTCATAAGGAAAAGATAGCGTTGTGGGGGTGATTCTCAAAGTAAGTATCAATACGGAAGAGATGTAGAGTAGAGATACGAGAGGGATAGAGGGAGAAGGAGAGATAAAGGCAATAAGTAGATATGTGTATACAATACATATACAAGTATACACAATACGCACAAATACACAGCCATTTGCATGTACTCACATATATACCATGTACGAACCTTTGTATAAAGGGGCAGGGTTACAAAAATAACATAATACTGCGTAGCTTTCTTAATACAATACATATCATAAACCACACATACATGTATTTTTTAATAGATATTGGGAAAATAGAAAGATACCCGGTGATGAACAGCAACATAATCAGAAAAGTGGCTCCATCAAAATAATAACATCAGTGAAAGCTTTCGCCTGCTGGGGCAGATGGGAAGGACAAGACAGATTGTATAAAAAAAGGGTCTAGCAAATATTTGGATGTGTATATAATACATCATACAGGTATACACATACATACATACACAGACATATGCATGCACATATATACATAAATACGGACGTTTATATGGGGGTGCAGAATGAAAAAGTGACAAATTTATATCCTATTTAACTTTCCCAAGAATATATACATACATACATATCGTGGACCGCACATATAAAAATTGTAAAGATAAGGAGATACAGCAACGTGATAGGGAAGGTGGCCCCATCAAAATACGAACAGAGTCAATGAAAGCTTTCACCTGGTAGAGCAGATTGGAAGACCAGGGTAGAATGGGTAAAAGAGGGGTCTAGTTAAGATAGAGAGGGAGAAGGAGAGATAAAGAAAGGAATACGTGAATGTGTGTATGCACACATAAGTATACATACAACACAGCCATATGCATGTACAACCTTACTCAGAAATCCCATAGTGACGTAATCAGGAAAGTTATCCATTAAGAAAATTTTTCTGAACAGGAAAGGGGGACGTTAAAAAGAGAGGAAGAACTAAAAGGCTGAAGGAGAGAGAGAGAAAAAAAAACCCTGTAAGGAATGAGTAGGCCTATGAGGGGCGTGTCATCGTTCTGACCAGACAGAGACTTGTCAGTCATCTTAACACGGGATAACTATTCAAAATGATTTACATTGATTTAGAATTCAACAGCCTTGTGAGGTAAGGAATTGCACTATTCTCAAAACGCTTTGTGCGACATCTTTTTTTTCCATGTAGCGCTTTGTGTGTCTGAGTTTTCGAGAGGACGCATTTAGCACAAACCATTTCTGGAAGTACACAGAGTTTGCCGATTTCTGCGCAAATTTCATAGACGACTCCTCGCGTCTCACTTCTAGGCTGGAGATTTGGGCTGTTTCCAGTGCTACCTCGTAATTGCAGTGCGGAAGAATGGTCCTCAGTGCCCTCTTCTGGACCCGTTCAAGCAGACCTGCCTGTGCGACCGTGAAACCTGAGTGCCACACTGGGCATGCGTATTCCAGAAGCGGTCGAATGAACCCAACATACACAGACACAAGATCATCAGTACGCATGTTAAATGGTTTCAACATTCGGAGCATATGCATGTGACGGTTTGCCCGCGACACTATAGTACGGACATGGCATTCCCACTTGAGGTCACTTTGTATCATGACGCCTAGGAGCTTCACTGACGTGACTTCGTTCATCACTTCGTTGCAAAGTGTAAAATCGAAATCTTGGAGGCTTCGTTTCCCGAGGATAGCCTCATGATACTGCACTTTTTTGGGTTGAGCTTTACGCGATTGTTGTCACACCAATCTTCCAAAGAGGTGAGGACATTCTGCACGCGGTTGTATGGGTTGCAACGGCGATCAGAGCACAGGGCGAGCGACATGTCATCCACGTATTTCCATGTGCTGTCAAGATCACCACACAACGCGTCATTGTTCAGAGCGAGGAACAATGCAGGCCCCAGACGAGTACCCTGTGGGACGCCCGCTGTGACAGGTTGCCATGGTGACAACGCTCCTTGGTATCGGACACGACATCTACGTCTAGTGAGGAACTCACAGATCCATCTAATTATCGATGGGGATAGCTGTAAGTCTATGAGTTTCCTCACCAGGATTGTATGATCGACCCGATCAAATGCGCGGGTGAAATCAGTTGACACAACAGTAATCTCTTGGCCTGCGGTCTCCATGTTCCTGTAGAGGAAGTCCATCATGTCGACCAGGCAATGCGTAGTAGAATGTCCAGCACGTGCCCCGTATTGCTTTGGGTCGAGATGAGCAGCTAACTCCGACATAACGCGTCTGTAAACGAACAGCTCAAGAATTTTTGCAATAGAGAAATAGGGCGAAGTTTGTCTACAGGTGCTGGTGATTGGTACGTAATAGCTTTCATATGACGAGTTTAGCACTTCGCGCAATGGTTCAGCTAGTTCAACGGTAAAAGTCCGAATAATCCGAGCAGGGATATCGTCTGGCCCACCAGGTTTGATTCGCTTCAATTCCCTTTCAACATCCCAGGGTTGAACGGGGGGGGGGGGGGGATCGGCACAGGCGAGGGAAGAAACGCAGGAAGACTGGAGAGATCAAGTTCGGGGATATCGTCAGCGATATTTGCAAAGTGGCAGTTGACGGCATCGGCTATCCCGGCTTTGTCTGATAATGAGATGCCCGGGATCGTTGTGGTAGTCTCCTTCTTCTCTTGGGAGGTCATAACTTTCAGAAATCTGTACCAGTCAGACGGGTTCTCGCGTTTTAGGTTCTGTACGCGATCGCGATAAAACATCGCTTTGGCGATCACGATTTCCCGTTGGACTTTGTTGCGTAGTTTTCTCCACTCGTTCTTGTTCTTGTGGAAGGCAACTTGTCTTCGCTGTATCAGTGATTCCACGCGTGGAGTAATCCATGGCTTGTCCCTCCCATGCAGTTTGACAATTCTGGTTGGGAATTAGACATTTAATCCTTGGGTTAGGGTCTCGTAAAATGCATCACATTTCTGTTGTGTATCAACACATTTAGCTGCATTTGCCCAGTCCTGCTGCGCAATCCATGTGCCGAATCCGCGAATGGAGGAGTCTTTCATGGGTCTGGTCAACCGCTTCGTGACAACATTAGTCTGCTTGGCGATAGGTGACTTAGACGTCCATACGACAGCGTTATGGTCGTCACCGCGCCCAAGGGAAGATGATATTTGAGGTTCCTTTTACCACTGATAGACATTGGTAATGATCTGATCCAATATAGCGTCCCCACGAGTGGGCTTATTGACGACTTGACGCAGTTCTCCGAGGACGAGTGGCGAGATATCAAGTCTATTTAGGTCACTCAGTATCATAACTCCGCCGTCGGGATGTCTTGCCTTTATGTCATCCACTGAATCTGTCAGGTATCGGACAAGCTCCTCTTCATTTTCATTTGCCGGTGGTGAATATACGGCTGCCACGAAAATGGACGACATTATACGAGGCAAGCGTCTTGGGCGGAGTTGTATCCAAACCACCTCATGCTCCGGTGGGACTGGTAGGAAACCGACAGAATCTGGCTTGAATTCGGGCTTCGCGTAAATCGCTACTCCTCCGCTTCGTCTGCTACTTCTTGATTTCGTAAAGACAGCATAACCATCTATCGTATAGGAGTATTCCGGTTGATCACCTTTGAACCATGTCTCTGTTACGGCGCACAAATCCACATCCAGGTCCTTAATAACAGCCTCGAATTCATCAAGTTTGTTATTCAGTGACAGCGGGTTACACAAGTACACCGACGGGAATGTTAGATCATGCTGACACCGGTTACGATTTGTCACGACACGTTAAGGAAGAGCAAAAGCCATGATCAATGTTCTCTGTGGCGATCCTATGGGGTCTGTCCCGATGTATAACCTTGATTGGTCTCCTTGTGTTAGAGCCGCCACGGCGGCCACGGTATCTAAAGATCCCGCATTCCTTTGCTGCTATATACGCATCATTGGGTAACCTTGGCTTTGATGCGTTAGGTAATAGGTGCAACTGGTCTACTGTGTATCTTATAGGTGTCCGGGGGCCTATTGAAATTGAATGACCCCAGTGCTGGGCAACCATCACTGTTCGTGAACGGCCTGAGTACCGGGAGCTCTCGGGCAGGCAGAGCATCAGGCATGCGTATGTTGTTAGCAATGTTAGTGCGGTGATGAGCGAAGACATAGTTTTCAACAAAAGTCGTCAGAAAACACAATTTTGATGACTTACGCGGAACGACGAGATCCGAGGAACAACACATAACTATAAAATCCACAAATTGCGTATCAGAAAGTTGGATATTAGGAGATAACCAAGACAAATCCAGGACACATTTTGAAGTACGGCTGCAGCTGACACGGCGCCCTCGCAATGACATGTGTTTTTTTTTTGTGTGATTGGTGAGCAGTGTGTTGCCATGTTGACAGGATATGTTTTTTTTTTTAAACAATTTTAGAATCGGGCTGGTACCCTTATTGATTAATCACCTCTTGTGATTTGCCACATGTGACCACCGTAATTAATATATATATATATATATATATATATATATATATGCATCATGTCTTTATATCATTGTTTGTATAGAGCACTGAAATAACCTGTATTAATGATTATGATTGCAAAACATGTGCAATTCAGCCTTTGGTTGCCAGGCATGATTTTTAATAAAACCTGTCCAATTCAGTTGTCTTGTGAGTAGACCCAACAGGAAGTTACTGAGGTAGGCAGCCGTAACCAAAGATCGTACGATCTTTACCGTAACTTATGATGAAGTGAAATTATTGGCACTTTCACTGAAAAGTGATGGTCACTAGAATGGTTACTAGAGTAGTCAGAAACATTAACTGTCACGAACCCGTGAAGATCTAACGTTTGGTCTAACTCTAAGATGTATGGTGTAGAGGTCTAGTACTAGTAGATCTAGTACCCTGTACTTAATTAAGTAACAGGGTTAGGCCTAGGTACTAGACCTATCAATGAGTAGATCAGGGTGTCTAACGTTAGACCCCTATAATGTTAGCCCGACCAGACGCTGTGCAACAGCGACTGGGCTGTATATAGACTCAAACAATGTTAGTTACAGTACTAAACGTCAGACGTCTAACAGTAAGTGAGGTGCCTGCACCTTGCAAGGGTCTCGTATACTGCCACCCTGTTTAAAATTGTTACAAGCGCACTGAATCAAAATTTATGCCCGGGACTGTGTTCAGTATCATATTTTCCATCGTCGGAGCGTCTTGCAATTTTATTTCGAGAGTGCAGTTACTAGGTAGTAGGGCCTATTACGGGACTACAGCTTCGGGAGTCCGTGTGCATAGACGCTGGGCCGGTCGGGTGCACGTCACGAGACCGACACCCACGAGTCATACAGCCCACAAGTCATATAGCTCATAAGTCATACAGCCCATGAGTTCGACACTAAACCAATAAGGCCCACGAGACCGACACATTGCGCGCCGTGTTGTACCTGTCGAACTCGTGGGCCGTTTTGACCTAGTGTCGAACTCATGGGCTTTATTTGCCTAGTGTCGAACTTATGGGCTGTATGACTCGTGAGCTGTATGACTCATGGACCTGTTTTCAATGTCGAACTCGTGGGCTGTATGACTCGTGGGTGTCGGTCTATGACCCCGGCCGGTCCACTGCATGCATGCTATATATGCCGCAAGGTTGCACCGGCCTCTCACGCGCTAGTTCTCTCTCGAGCCGGATATACATCCGCATGAGTAGATGCTGCATGCCGCGGCTGATGCTGCCGCGCCTGGTGGCCCGGCGCAGCGGCGTGGCGCGGCAGCATCAACCTGGCTGCGTGCCGTACGTGAACATTGACGTGCGTTTGTGTGTTTTGAGAGCACTAGTATCCAGTGGCGTATCTAGGGAAAACGGCGCCCGGGGCAAGCGCGAAAATTGCGCCCCTAATTTCTGAAAAAGTGTTCAACCCCAACCCCATCCCGGTAGGGACTTTTTAAAAAAGTCCACACGATATGCTTTTTCTAGCACGTAAAAGAAGTCTTTTGAGGGTGATTTAAATGTAATAAATTTAGATGAATATTGGCGAGCGAGGGCAGCGAGCGAGCCGAAAATTTGTGTATATTTCGCGTCATCATCACGTTTGGTTCTTATCATTTTTTGGGGGATAAATTTTGGCGAGCAAGCCGAAAATTTTTGTATTTCAGCTTACAATAAATGGAATTTTTTACGGAAACGACAAAGAGAAAACGTGTGAAGTGCGCGACATTTCCTCAGGACAATCTCATTTTTTTCGCAGTTGTATTCTCCTTCCTATCGTTTTATATTGGAGACTCACATTCATACATGACCATCGATTGATTGCTGAGCTGGAAATGTTTTATCATCTTGCATATATCGAGATATAGACGTCTTCTTATCCACGTCACGGTGTGCATTTACTGAACTCATTTTTACCTAGTCCCATACATACATTGTTCATCTGTGCTTTTCATTACCTCTTTGCATGGGACATCTGTGCCTTCTGCCTTTTAATACTGGAACCAATATTCAATTTCTACACGGCGAGGGTCATTGCTCTGTGACATTCACCATCAAATTTTGCTCTGTAAGTTTACAGTAAATACATTGTGCATAATATTTTGAACTTATCTTTACACTTGTTTCGGTGCAAAATGGCGCCATGGTGAAATTAAAACCACTACGGACGAATAAGTGCCGGGGACAACCAGGCACCTCATCTTTCAAATTCAAACTTCCGAAAGGAATCACAACAGACAGGGTATCTTATTCTATAGATCTCATCTCGAAAGTGCATAACACTGTGCCTGAAGAACTTTCTGCCACAGACTTCTACGCAGGGGAAAAATTTTGTATTTCAGCTTACAATAAATGGAATTTTTTACGGAAACGAACAAAGAGAAAACGTGTGAAGTGCGCGACATTTCCTCAGGACAATCTCATTTTTTTCGCAGTTGTATTCTCCTTCCTATCGTTTTATATTGGAGACTCACATTCATACATGACCATCGATTGATTGCTGAGCTGGAAATGTTTTATCATCTTGCATATATCGAGATATAGACGTCTTCTTATCCACGTCACGGTGTGCATTTACTGAACTCATTTTTACCTAGTCCCATACATACATTGTTCATCTGTGCGTTTCATTACCTCTTTGCATGGGACATCTGTGCCTTCTGCCTTTTAATACTGGAACCAATATTCAATTTCTACACGGCGAGGGTCATTGCTCTGTGACATTCACCATCAAGTTTTGCTCTGTAAGTTTACAGTAAATACATTGTGCATATATTTTGAACTTATCTTTACACTTGTTTCGGTGCAAAATGGCGCCATGATGAAATTAAAACCACTACGGACGAATAAGTGCCGGGGACAACCAGGCACCTCATCTTTCAAATTCAAACTTCCGAAAGGAATCACAACAGACAGTGTATCCTATTCTATAGATCTCATCTCGAAAGTGCATAACACTGTGCCTGAAGAACTTTCTGCCACAGACTTCTACGCAGGGGAATTGGCACAGATATACCCCGATCTAAACTCTGAGATTTGCCGCCATTTTGCCTTGCAAATAACCTCAGATAGTGTCAATGAATCGCTTCACTCTTCACGGAACAGTTCAATTGTGAACCACATAGCATCTGACAATGAAGAACAAAACACCTGCGAAATCTGTGCTCTTAAATGTAAGGGCATGGAACGCATTTGTATGAGGTGTAAAAGCCTACACTTTCGTGTCGACCAGCTGTGTATGGATGTGAAAAGAATTCAACATGCTGTCGATGCGCTACTAGACGCTCCCTCTAATCCTGTCATTTCTGAAACACAATAAGAGTTTGACTGATGGAATTGTTCCCACTGATTGGAAAAGGGCTAAAACGACGCCTATATACAAGGGCAAAGGAAGTAAAAATGACCCTTCAAATTATAGACCAATTTCTGTCGCTTGTCATGTCTCAAAAATTTTTGAAAAGCAGATTAAAGATCAGTTATTGGCATATCTTCAGCAAAATGATTTGATTAACATAGATCAAGCCGCATTCTTGCCCCATCACTCAACTAACACTTGCCTCCATCGAGCTGTTGATGATTGGTTGGAGTCTTTTAACGATCGTGAAGTAGTTGCTGCATGTTTTCTTGATATTTCTAAGTGTTTTGATTCAATTGATCATACGTTATTATTGCATAAGCTGGAATGTTATGGCATCAAGGGCAAACAATTGAAATGGTTTTCTGATTATTTAACTGGTAGGAGTCAAAATGTTTTTTGCCATGGCCATCTCTCAACATCCAAAAGTATCACGATAGGGGTACCACAAGGGAGTGTACTTGGGCCTATACCTTTCCTCATATTTATTAATGATATTTCAGAATCTGTGTATTCATGTTCCTGTAACGTATTCGCAGATTATGTAGTAATTTATTGTTCGCATAAAGATACTGATAGAGTTACATCAATGTTGCAAAATGATCTGAACTCAATATATAGATGGTACAAGAGAAACAGATTAAGTATTAACTTAGATAAGACTAAGGTAATGTTATTAAGTCCACGGTGCTCCAAAAGTTTGAACATTTTTCTTGATGGAAAAAGGATTGAACAGGTTCATGATTTTAGGTATTTGGGTGTTATGATAGACGACCATCTTCAGTGGGATGCACACGTACAAAATTTAGCCAAATCTATATCTATGAAATTATTTATGTTACGCAAAATGAACCAATTTTTGGATAAAGATTCACTTAAACTTTTGTATACTGCCGTTATTCGACCGTGTATTGATTATTCATGCTCCGTTTGGGGAAATTGCTCTGTTAAAAATAGAAATATTCTTTATCGATTACAAAAGAGGGCAGCACGAATTATCACATCAAATTTTGATTACGAAACTGCAAATGGGAATGACATTATCAAGGTTTTGAATTTACAAGCATTTGAAAATAGAAGGAATTATTTTTTGTCAACGCTCATGTATAAATGCATCCATGGACTTGCCCCCACCCGAATGTGCAATAATATTGAGATGATTTTTGACAGGCATGGGTTTAATACAAGAGCAGCTGATTCTTTGAATGTGGTACCACCTAAACCGAATGTAGAGTGTTTTAAAAGCTGCTTTAGATATGCAGGAGGAAAGGTATGGAACTCACTACCAAATGTTTTAAAGAATTCAAAGTCATAATCAGCTTTTAAATTGTTATATAAGAAAATGTATTTTCACTGATTTTATCAAACGGCCTGTTTTTACATAATATGTACCATATTATTTTTTGTCACACTGTGTTACCCAAACTTGCCTGGTGGAAATTATGGGTGCGTGAATCCTTGAATGTGTGTTATAGGTATACATGTATTCGACTGTTTAGGTTAAACGGGCATGACTGCCAGATTGTATGTAATCTATTTATTAGTGTAGATTTTCATATAGAATTTCTATCTGCTTTTTATGATCGTGGGCTTGTTGATTCAAGTCCTTTCTGGCAGAGTTTTTACATTCCTTTTGTACACCAAATGGTCTGATTGTGTATATAATCTTGCATCATTTTAATCACTGTTTTAATATATCCTTTTTTTATCATATTGTTTCGTTATATCATACATAGATCTGGTTACTACTGATTTCAATTGGACGTATTGCTCCTTTCAGCTCTGATTGCTTGTTTGTAGTGGTTTTTATGCTTATATTTATGTAACATGATTTTTATATTCATATAGTTAGATTGTACAGGACCTTGATGTAAAACAGCATTCACTTGCTGATCTTGTTATCCTGTCAAAATATGTTGAAATAAATAATAAATAAATAAGTGAATAAATTCTTGTAATTTTTTGCTTACTAAATCTTACAATTCTAATCAAGATATAGTAACGGCCTGATAGATAACGATTTATACCAACAAACTGAGGAGTTGAAAAAATATTCCAAATTATTACGCACGAGTGAGCCGAAATTTGTATATTTCCGCGACATCATCACGTTTTGTTCTTATCTTCTCTTTTTTTGGATAAATTTTGGCGAGCGAGCGCAGAGAGCGAGCCGAAAATTTCTGTATTTCAGCTTACAATACATGGAATTCTTGTCAATTTTTTGCTTATTAAATCTTACAATTCTAATCAAGATATAGTAACGACCTTATAGATAACGATTTATACCAACAAACTGAGGAGTTGAAAAAAATATTCCAAATTATTACGCACGAGTGAGCCGAAATGTGTATATTTCCGCGCCATCATCACGTTTTGTTCTTATCTTCTTTTTTTAGGATAAATTTTGGCGAGCGAGCGCAGCGAGCGAGCCGAAAATTTCTGTATTTCAGCTTACAATACATGGAATTCTTGTCATTTTTTGCTTATTAAATCTTACAATTCTAATCAAGATATAGTGACGGCCTTTTAGGTAACGATCTATACCAACAAACTGAGGACTTGAAAAAAATACTCAAAATTATTACGCGCGAGTGAGCCGAAATTTGTATATTTCCGCGTCATTATTAAGTTTTGTTCTTATCTTGTTTGATTTTTTTTTTTTTTTGCGCCCCCCGTATGTTGGACACCTTTGGTGCCCTCTTTTGATCCAGTAGGCGATCGCTTTAGAACGAAAGAAATAAAATTGCAGCCGCTGCTCCGTGAAACATTTTGCCTTCAAACAATGGCAAGTGTGAACATGATATACAGTGTCACTTGTCTGCGTTAAATATCACGTTTTGTTCTTATCTTCTTTTCTATACATTTTGTCGAGCGAGCGCAGCGAGCGAGCCTAAATTTCAGCTTACAAAACATGGAATTCTTGTGTGAACACAATTAACATTGTCATTTTTTGTTTTTATCTTGTTTTATTTGGTTTTCTCCTCCCCCCGGTCCGGGTGAGGTTTTTTTTCTTCTTCTTTTTCTTTTTCTTCTTTTTTTTTCTTTTTCTTCTTCGTTTTTTCGTTTTCGGCGCCCCCAAGGAGTGGCGCCCGGGGCACGTGCCCCCCTTGCCCCCCCCTCTAGATACGCCACTGCTAGTATCGTAGCACACTGATCGTACAAAAAAGTATCGAACTACGCAATCGAATGCAGTCGATAACGCTAGGCGACTACTGTTAGATCAAGGCGCATGTAATTTTGGGCATTTTAGAGATTGCTCCATTTCTCTTTATATATTGCTCTATCTCTGTATGCGAGTAACTTTGCACTCTTATATTTGGTAGGGATATTACCAGTACAACAACCTACAATGTCAGAAGAATAAATTTCAGGGTGCAGATACACTTTAAAGTTTGCACCTACAAGTGTAGACTGATAAAACTTATTGCATTTATACCCTCGAAAGTATTACTTATTGTGTAGAGAAAAGAAGATTATGTAATTTATTTCAAAGCACTGATGCACCTCTTGATACCAGTTTGTATTGTTTTTGCAGAAATTATGTATGTGGTGGTGGTGCTTAGAAGACTGTTGCCAAATTTGGTAAACAAATGAAAACGTTAACATATAGCACAGCAAATTTAAATTCATTGTAAAAGTTTGCTGTAATGAATTTATGGTTCTGCCTTTAAAAAAAGTGTACATTTTTGTTGATTGAAAATGTTAGATACAATATGTTTGAGATCATGTTTGAGGAATTTTGTTTATTCATGCTTGTAAAACTTTGTGGGCGTGGTATCCCAGCTCTTTTCCCCTTCGGATTCTTATTACCGTTCACATTATAAAACAATGTGTTCTTGGTGTGTATGGTTTTTTTATTTTTCGTAGGACATGCTGTAAATTGTCAGAGGTCACGATTAACCTGAATTTATACTCTTCTTGTATTTGCAGTTGAGTAGATGTGTCTATGGTGTTTTCCAATTGCAGAACAAAAAAAGAAAAAAAAAAAGGTCACTCGTATACAACCAAAAATAAGTTAATTCAAGTACTCGACGTTATGTGACCAGAAGTGTAAAGCTTATCCTCTCCCAAGTGTCATATCAGCAAGTATTATAATGTATGTTTTTTTTTGTTTTTTTTTTGTGCGTGTGTGACAATACCAAAGGTCCTATATAATGGAATTGTTTTCCTGCCCTTTGTAGTTGCTTTTAGGATGATATATTCTTAAAAAACAAACAAACAAAAAACAACAACAACAAAACAACGGAAACCAAACAAACTAGCAAATATGTGGAAAAAGTTCCTCATACTACTCAAGTATGTACTTGACTTCTGCACATCTGAAGACCGACACAATTACTGTGTGTCATCCATGTAGGAACTATTTCATAGAGAATTATAAATTTTTTTAATGTATTTCAAAAGCCTGATGCACGTCTTGCTATTTTATATCATCGGTACAAAGATATGTGATGATGTTTCAAGAACTGTTCGGTACACAAATGACAAATATAGTGAAAAAACAAAATTTATCAACAAATGAAAATATTTTGTTAAGAATATTTGACACAGATTATAACATGACAAATAAAAGCCTCGTCTTTAGATTGTAAAAGTTAAGGTAAATACATTACTGTGAATTTGTAAGAGAATAAATTTCTTTGGTTTTCAGTTATTGAGTAATGTTTCAAGTCTTGAAAAAATATTGGTGAATTTCATGTATTCATGCTTGTGAAACTGTGTGTGCATGGGTGTGTTATCCTTGCTTTTTCCAGTATCAATGATAATGTATGACATGCTCATGTATTGCTAATATGTATGTTTTGTACGTATGTTTTTACTGATGAGGTGAAATTCAATTCAATTCAATTCAAATGAGTTTCTGATGTACATCCCAATGCAGATAGGTAAAAATGTACCTTTAAGAATGGTGCCAGTGAAGCACCTTACCAGCACTGCGTGTGAAACACGCCAAAAATACACAGACATCAACTTACATACTACATTCTAAGAAAAAAAAAAAGGTTCTTTTGAGCACCATTAATGGTTCTCAGCGCTGTCACAATAGCGACACCTTTTTTTTTGGAGCTTGTTAGAACCTTTTTAGATGGTGCCTGTCAGCACCTTTTAACATTGGTGCCAATTAGAACCTTTTCCAATGAAATGGTTCTCATGAGCACATTTTGAAAAGAGTCAAAAAGGTGCTCATCTTTAATCAAAAAGGTGCCTATGGGCACCTTTAAGATGGTACTCACGAGGACCATTTCATCGTGAAATACTACATTCATACTACACGTCACATACTACATTCTAAGAAAAAAAGGTTCTTTTGAGCACCATTAATGGTTCTCAGCGCTGTCACAATAGCGACACCTTTTTTGGAGCTTTTTAGAACCTTTTAGATGGTGCCTGTCAGCACCTTTTAACATTGGTGCCAATTAGAACCTTTTCCAATGAAATGGTTCTCATGAGCACATTTTGAAAAGACTAAAAAAGTGCCCATCTTTAATCAAAAAGGTGCCCATGGGCATCTTTAAGATGGTACTCACGAGGACCATTTCATCGTGAAAAATGTTCTAATGGGCACCTTTGCAAAAGGTGCCGACAGGCACCATTTAAAAAAGGTTCTCACGAGCACCAAATAGGGTGTCGCTTTTGTAACAGTGCTGAGAACCATATAATGGTGCTCATAAGAACCTTTTTTTTTTTCTGATAAGAGTGTACCTAATTTATCCATTGAGAACTTTCACGTCCCTTGCAACTGACGCATACGGTGCACGCTTGTCAGAAAGGTAAAAGAAAGCATTTCTAAACTTCTGTCATATGAATATTACAAAAATTTATTCTTATCAATAGAACCTAAATCAATCAGGAGTGTTACTTCAATACCAATTGAAAAGTCCGAAAAACAAGAAACATTTGAGTCACAAATTTAGGATCGTTCCTTTGTTATTTTTTGTTTATGTTTTGTTTTGCTTTGTTTGTTTATATTTATCGGAATTGCTGAACCGATGGATTGCACACCAGTGTGCAGTTCCCCGAAAACCGTTGAAGCAAAAATCACGTCAATTAGGGTCTTCCACTATTAAGGGGTCACACGTGTTTGTTTCTCAATGAGCTGTCTAAGCCGAATGGTTCACCTAAATCATGTAACCTGCTGAACAAAATACATAGATAGATAGGTAGATAGATAGATAGATACAAAAATAAATGAATAAATAGATAAATAAATGAATAAATAAATGAATATCAATTCATATCGCGCAGCAACATTATTATATCATAGACCGGAAAAAAAGAAGACGAAGCTTTTCGAATTGTGATACACAATACCATCATACAAACTAGTCTCGTTTCTCGCCTTTATTTCAATCCAAAGCAATTTCAAGCTATCACATTTCTCTCTCAATCATAGCCAATACAACATCAACACAACTTCCCATTTTTTTTTTCCTAATGAAGACTTAGATAGTGACATAAAAGCACAAGGATAGCAGTCGAAAAACCAATTGACGTGGGTTGTTCAATTTCTAAGATTTCTTACGTATAAAAGGGCACCTTTAAGCCGCAATTTAAAATGAATTGATTTTTCATAATTCAACTCACACTCATTATGGCTAACATTACTACTGTACCAAGTAAACCTGTATTTTTGTCCTGTAAATCAGAGATACAATTGTATAAAAAGAGGCAACTATGAAATAAAAATGTACATTAGAATATGAATTTTTCATAACTCAACTCACACTAACTATATATATATCTATATATATATATATATATATATATATATGGCTAACATTACTACTGTACCAAGTAAACCAGAACTTTCTCCTGTAAATCAGAGATACAATCGTAGAAAATTAGATAATTATGAGAAAAAATGTACATTTTGTGTGCGTTGGTGTCATTTAAGTTAAGATTCCTGAATTTCAATGAGCAAACTATTATTATTGTGCAAATTACTAAGATAAAAGGCATGCACGAGTTTTTTATGTATTCACTTTATACAGAAGGTTTCCCAATTTTCGATAATGTATAGATTTATGTATGGCTGCAGATTTACATAATATGTTCTTCATGGGTGTTTTCATACTCGTAGCAATAGGCAGAGCAGGAATATAATAAATATGGACAAACAAAGTTGTTAAGGATTAGATCTCGCATGTTAGACTCCAGTTTTCTGAAGATTCACATTTTTGCAAAGACAAATCTGGAACTTAATGTAAACATGATTCGATGTGGACAATCACTGCATAAGAATTGTTCCTTTTCGTCATGACACATAAATCTGAGTGTGGTCAACATAGTGTAATTTCACTCATGCCGCACTTCTCAATTGTGTCCTATAATGGAGCTGTATACACTATGATACGAATACACACTAACATATCTAAACAGAGGGGAAAGTACAAAAGTAAAAATAGAGAACCCACATTGCATGAAGCATAAACACAATTTTATTGTAATAAAGAGCTCTCAAACCAAAAATGTCCTGAAGACGTTAACTCATGCTCAAATTACACTCAATTTATTATGGTTATTACCCCAACAATGGTTTGTTATGCCAGAAAACTTCTATTAAATGTTTTGTAAAAACAGACAACAAAGCGGAGGAAGACCCAAGGTCGAAATTCTTTTACTACCAGTCAACATCTTGAGATATCTGTTGTCTTCACTGGTAGAAATCATAAAAACAACCGATCATAGAAGGCACAAAATATTGATTGCTATCATGTTTTGCATCATGGAAAGATGTCGACATGGACGTTGATTTATTGGGGGCAGGGAATACCCCTACCACAGGAAAAAGCAAAAGTAAAAAGAGCAACCCTTCCTCACGCAATTTCAATGCACAACAATTATGCAATCCCCTTGTTAGGTTAATGTGTCCGCCCCACCCCCTCATTTCCTAGCAGGAACAATTTCCAACGAGAGGTAATCAGTGACATCGGCAATAAAAACACAATGTACTCTTAGAATGACAGACGTATACCCTTATTGAATCTTAAATGCCTATAGTGTAGGGTCGGATGCAATTTACATATTGCTATCTTCCTCAAACGCATGGCAATATTTTTACCGATTTTGGCAGATATTATTGTGGGAAACGAATATCATTTACTCAGATGGACGCCGTTTCCCACTCGGAGTTACGATGCACACGGGGGTGGTTGTTCAAATTATTGTCATTTATTCAATCTTCGTCGCCACAACCAGAAATGATAAACCAATGTAATAGTTTTGCGCTATGATAATGTAGATACGTGACTGCATTTACAACTCACTGCATGACAGCTCTGAGTATTAAAGCAGAATACTAAACGCATATTTTGTTGGATTAGTCCCCCATTTCAAGCTTAGAGCATGTTAAACACAGCGGCCTTTAATTCATCCATTTAGAAAATTGCGTTTTGGAGAACGGCTGCTTAGAAAAATTGTATCCTGAATCATGTTCAATCGGAAGATCCGTGATTATTTTGGGGGCGTGTCCATGACGTCATGGGGTGAAGGGCAAACCCGGAAGTATCACACAATAGCCTGAGCTTACCTATGTATGCTCCCGATGAGAGCGAGATGTCGAGACTCGTACCCCGAAATCCCGAGAAATTTTTTATCTGAATGTCACAAAAAATGAAATAAAATTGTTTTCTACTTCAAGTCTCCTGTGAAATCATACATTTCCTCTTTTAAATAAAGTGTGTTACATGTTATTTAGGCCACGAATACAGAAGTTGTCAGGCCTAGTGCCTGTAGTGGGTGCTTCGTAGTCGATCAGTCACATGCATGCGGCCATCACCGGCCGCGTATGTCGCAGTGCTGTAGCCTTCGAGAAGATATGCTAGTCTATATAGCAAGAGGTGTTAATTGGTCACACCTCCTAATTAGCGCTAATTAAACTAATTAACGTCCTCCTTCCGTTGCTTCCGGAAGTCTAGTGTTTTAAGGATGAACTAATTAATTAGTCATCCTCTTTCGTCACCCCCTAATTAGCGAACTTCTCTCCATCTTCACGAAGGGGTGCGTATATGAATGTTTATGAAATGAACTTATGAATATATGCATCGGTAGTGTGTTGGTGAATATTGTTGCACTGTAGTTGTTCACTTACACATTGTGTCCAGTTGCCACGATAAATGGTAATGCACATTGTGAGTATCCAAACAGCGATCAAGAGTGTATCCACGGGCACAAAGTTCTCATTCTCGGTGTATATTGTACACAAGGGTATGCAGAATGCGAGTGTGCATCATGTACATACAGTAGATCATGGCATAAAGGAGAGAGCAAGTTCACACTGCGATAGCCTACGTGAGAATGGTGAGGCGATCAGAGTTTCACTTTACCTCGCTGTGCACAATGTATAGGGAGAACAAGCCTGGTTCAAGACAGGAAACCAAGAAACAGTATTCCAGTAGCCACGGTAGGGGAAGTTCTTTGTGAGAGTTTAAAACAAAGAGTCAAGACAGGAAACCAAGAAACAATATTCCAGTAGCCATGGTAGGGGAAGTCCTTTGTGAGAGTTTAAAACAAAGAGTCCAAGACAGGAAGGTAGGTATATCAAGACCAAGGGGAATACAATGTAGGTATACAGGGTCAAGGGATGCACGATTTAAGCAACTGTAGAGACTGAGGATGCGGGGGGGGGGAGATTGGAAAACAATGGGAGTATGGTAGAGCTATGCTGTACAAAGAGGACGTGGCCAAGTTTACTGGATGAATGGGACAAAAGCAGGGTGCATTAATAGATGGGGGGGGGGGGAGGTTGGCAGGAAGACTGGTTAAAGAGAGGGAGACAATGAAGAAGTGGGTGAAGGGGCCAAAGGGCTATGGTCAATTCCAATGACCAGTGGGGGCAGGGGTGTGTGAAAATGAGGATGTGACCTGATTGGCAGGAAGTATCCCCAAGTGTTGACCAATGGGAATGAAGACAAGGCCTACTCCAGCATACCCGTTACAAAATGCCACGTTGTGATTGGTCAAGAAGGGTTGAGGATGTGACCTGGTTGGCAGGAAGTATCACCAAGAGCTGACCAATGGGAGTGAAGAAAGGTCTACTCCAGCATACCAGTTACAAAATGCCACGCTGTGATTGGTCAAGGAAGATGACCTAGTGGTCAGCCTTTTGGAGATCAGGGTGAGTTGTGATTGGTGGTAGTGAGTAAATGTATGTATGGCGGGTAATACAAACCTGTGGAGAAGGCACATACGCAGTGTAATACAAGTGGCAAAATGTTGTGATTGGACGATGGAATGTCCCATAGGGTTGTGTGTTAAAGTATGAGAAGGATCGTTATAAAAGCCCGACAAAATTTGGAGCCATCATCAGTGTCAGTCTTCGAACTGTCTCTTGGATATCGCCTATACTTACATTGCGTGACCTTCAGTTTGCTTCGTTGGACCGTGTACATTATATACGTCATGATGGCTACCCTGGCTCCTGGTGAATTCGACGCTAGCAACACCGAGGCAACTCCTTCTAGACCGGTATTTCAGGAGAAAACCAACACCAAGGTCCCACCCCATATGCTTGCTATGCGGGTAAGTTGAACGATTTCAATACTATACACGTAATACCTGAATGCTCTGTAGAAATGATCATTGCATAATATATTTATGCATAAATTAAATAAGCTGCATGCGTGATTTTTTTTAATGTATCAAATCCAACGTTTAAGATAAACGTACGTAACATAATATAGCATGAAAGTCTTGCATAGTAAATCAATGGGCATGCACGATACAGCATGGTTTCTGTCAGTGTATCGACGAGAGTATTGATGGTATCCCATGTTTCTTTTGTTCTGTATAGGCAAGTGCTGATGAAAAAGGAGAAAGTAGTCTGAAGGTTGCTGAAGAGGCGGGTAGTCGGTATAGCCACGAGATAGATTACAAACTTTGCGAATTCGAATTGGGGTCAAAACCATTTCACTTGGGCGGAAAACGTTTTGCGGTAGTGAAAAAGTTCAGAGGGGTCCCCTACATTAATATTCGTGAGTACTACCAGCTGAAAGGGACAAAGAGAATGCTGCCGGGGCAAAAGGGAATCAATTTGACGGGTGAACATTGGTGGAAGCTGATGAAAGCCTCGTTTAAGATCAGCGCTGCTGTTCGTGAACTGAGCAATGTTAAGAAATAAAACAATTCAGAGATGCATTCAAAGTGATTTGATCCAAAACGCAAACGTTTCGTAACTCAGTGACTATACCGTTCTACTCTTTCATCTTCACGTACCAAAGGCTGCTGCTGCCGAGGTGGATCTACAGCAAGAGAGACCTCCTTCATCCCCGCCGTGTTTGACTCCTCCAACCCCCGACATTGGTCCGATCTACATCGATGATTCACCTTCATCGCCGCTGCTATTTTCCCCTTTCCCGTCGCCAGAGGGACCGATGCCAGCAAGACCTAAGCTACAAAGGCAGAATGCAGTGGTGGAGGAACCAATCAGCATTCCACCAACACCCGATGCCCCGGCTGTAGCGGTGCCACGTCGAATGCGACTGATGCGGCGGAGAACCCGGCAGCAATACATGCAGGACCTGCAGATAGCGACCCCACTCCGTAGATCAACTCAGCCACCACATGCCCCTTTACGTCAGGATAATAGAGGAGGAGGAGACCCGGCAGAGATACCCGCATCGGCCATCATCAGCATGGAGAGTGTTCGAAAAACTCTGAACTTCGATGAGGATGAGGAGGAGGAGGAGGAGATGATGCAGCCTGGGGAAGACGGGAAGGAGGAGGAGGAGCATCAGCAACGGTCGCAGCAGCCACCGCAGGAGGTAGAGGGTGAGGAGAGAGAGGAAGGGGAACTGATGGAGGAGGAGGAGGAGGGAGGACACCTACCGGCCGGACCAGTGATGATGACGATGAGAGCACTTTCGAGCCAAATAAGTAGGCTCATCCATGACTCTTGCGTGGGTTGTCAGAATGGATATAGCAGTCAAATGGATCACGAGGACTGTACGTGGTTACTGTGGGAGGATGTGGTTGAGAAATACTTCGACCCCGCAATGGCCAAGTTGAATGAGGGCGAATACTTTGGGTTCCTGGATGCAGTGTATAACATTGCACAAATGTTTGAAGAAGAGCGGGAGGCTTGCGTGGCTGAAGCCACAGAGTTTTTCTACTTTGACTTGCCAAAGGACTCAGTGAAATCGTACATCAAAACAAAGCTAAAGAGGCGGTAAAGGTTGAAAGGTGAGGGGTGGGGAAGGGAAGGGAAGGGAAGGGAAAAAAGAAAAGAAATCCAACGCGAAATGAATGTTAATTGCGTACCTGGTATAATCATATTGTGAAGATTTGTGTGTACATATTTGCAGTTTGATGGTTTGCAAACTGGATTGAATATGTATTAAATGTTTACTCGAGATGGAGATTTGAAATCAATCGATGTCAATCGTTGCTTTCATGTTTGTGTCGAATGTAATACTCGTCATATAATAAGCGTGAGATGGATGTTGGTCGTCATTCGATGTTTGCGAGTGGTTTGCTCACGATTGAAACTTGAACGAATTGTGGTGAAGGAAAGTGCAGAGAGAGAGAGAGAGAGAGACAGAATGGAGGAATATTTGAGTAAGATATATTACGATCCGGGACACGAAGCTGGATTTTCGGGAGTAGAAAAGTTGTATCAGTTTGCGAAGAGAGATGGTGTGCACGATGTATCGCGAAGAGAGGTTAAAAAGTGGTTAGAAAGCAATGACACGTATACTTTGCATCGTCCCGTAAGACGTAAGTTTTCTCGGAGCAGGGTAGTGGTGTATGGTATGGATGATGTGTGGCAAATGGACTTGGTAGATTTATCTTCGTTATCGAGACACAATAAGGGATACAGATACTTGCTGACTTGCATCGATGTCTTGTCAAAATATGCCTGGGCCGTACCGTTAAAAGATAAAACGGGCAAGAGTTTGATCTCTGCTCTAAAAAAAGATTATCCAGACATCAAATAGAGAACCGTATCACATTCACACGGATAAGGGGACTGAATTTACAAACAAGGCTTTCCAAACATTTCTCAAAGAAAAGGACATCGTGCATTACACAACCGAGAATAGTACCAAGGCATGTATTGTAGAAAGATTTAACAGGACGTTGAAAGAAAAGATGTGGAAATATTTCACGCATCGTAACTCATTAAAGTACATTTCGGTGCTGGACAGTTTACTGAACGCATACAATAATTCTCATCACGGGAAATGTGAGAATGTCTGCAACTTTTGCCTCGGTAAACACCGTTCCGCACCATCGCAAGACGCAACATTGCGATATTGCGATAGGAGCAGCTGAAATTTAGAGAATGATCATTGTTTCGCACCTGTGAAGAAACGAGAGTCTGTTGGAAATATTACGAATGTCCACTTTGTAACAGGATACGTAATATCAGTTTGCTGAGGAAATACAAAACGGTTCACGAGTGTGGGTAGATTTTGTGTATGGTTTGTAAAAAGTTTGTATGTCCGGGACATATGTGTTATATGCAGCCCATTGATACTACACAGAAGTTTCCTAATATCCAGTCCGTCGAGGATTTATTGGGGTGGGGAGAAAACCGAGCATACATAGATGAGGTCGATGATGTTGAAGTTGTGAGCGATAAAACGGACCAGCCTCATATACAGCACAGGAAGGAAAAGAAAACGAAAATCACAAAGAAAATAGAAAAAGCTGTGCCAAAAAGAAAGGCGCTTCGAAGTTTGTACTATTTGAGTTTGACTTTGTATGCACGCAAGAGAGAGGAATGCACATCCTAAATTACTGCGTTGCTCAGAAAGCGTGTTCCAAATTGTTGCTCGTTGCTCCTTCGTGAAACACTGTGCAACAAACCAAAGAGAACAAAAAAGTATTCAAGTTAGAAGACGCTGGCAACGAATTTTGTCAGTGGTTGTTCGGCAAACGAAGAAAACCGAGGTGTACACAGTCTTCGCGCACAACTTCAAGGGTGTGATGGAGTTTGCATACAACAATATTTGTACGAGAACTGTACTAGAAGTTTGTCAAACCATGTCCCGTACCTCGGAACCCCTGCGAAGCGTACTATTCATAGGATGTACAAACGCAAAATCTACTTGTTTATATCGCGAGTGTAAGCTTACGAAGTTGAGAAGATCCGGTACAGTGACTTTACATCTTTGTACCGTAGCATAGATGACAACGGTTAAGACGGATGATGAAAGCATGTATAAGGGAATTGAACTGGAACACGAGAAAATTGTTTAAACAAAAGGATTGATGTCTCAAGAAACTTTCATATTGAATTCATTTCTGGAGCGTTTTGGTATGAGGAATAATCTCCTCCCAGGGTTCAGGTCATAATGATATAGCTCTCAAGATTTGTATACAATGTTAATAGTGACAGCTTCGAATTTTCATTAGGATCGCTGTGTGGACTGTTATGTCAATCACGTAGGTGGAGTTTGACGCCATGGATAAATTTGTACAACACACAAAGCTTGTGTTTCGATGCATTGGATGTTAGACAGTTACTTGTTCACCGATTCTTTGATATTTTCATGTCAGAAAACACTGTACTTTGTGTCATTCAGCGGTTGTAGTCCATTTATTTTTAGCTAATTGTACACACGATGCATTGTGTTGAATCAGTTCATAGTTGACGATGAAATGAAATGATCAGAACGAGTGCAAGATGAAAACACACTCCAGTAAGAATGATACTGGAAACTGCGTTAAGTATCACAGTTGATTTTTGTTGTTGTTGTTGTTCAAATTTTGTTTGGAATGGTTCGTGATAAAAAAAAAAAAACAGAATCACAAATGAGAGAGAACATTTCACGCAGTCTTTGCTTACATGTCTACTTGAATCTAAGATTGTGAGCACTAAAGAGAAGAGAAACAGACAAAAGAGAGAACAAGGAGAGAGAACAGAGCAGAATAACATCACAATCATGATAGGATTTAATCAAAAGGCTAATGAGAGAGGGAGGGAGAGAGAGAGAGAGAGAGAGAGAGAGAGGAGATAGCATTGGTGGGCAGTTTGAAGAAACAATAGCGTTTACATCTGACATTGTTTTGCACAAATGATACGGTATTAACTTCTCGCAGTGTTATCACAGCATTCCGTAGGTACACCAAGTTTGCGCTGAGAGTGAGTGTAAGTATACACTATAATGCCCTCATTTTGCATGTTTTGTGTGCGATTTGATGTGAACTACATATGGAACTTTACTCGGTGCGCTGTTGCCTCTAACTGAAAATACAAACACACGGTCCTATGCATAAAAAGTAAATGCAATTGATATAGTGCTAGCCTTTTGCTTGAATTTGCAGAAGCATAAAAAATATGCAGTTGCTTGCGAGCAAAAGCTTTTGTTACCACGAACATGCAAGCAAGGGCTTGCTGCCCTCGAGCAAGTGCTCTAGACCAAGGATTTACTGAAAATTAGTACGTAATAATAACCAATATTTATATAGCGCTTTTTTTTTCTAAATAGACGCAAAGCGCTTCAAAAATTTAAACAAAATACAAAAAATCAACAATATTTACCACACAAAACAAAACAGAGAAAGTACAAAGCAAAGCAGACGAATAATGACGTGAAACTTGTCAGGTCACTTTAGCAATGGAATGAGGTAAGAGCTATAAAGAGGTTTTACTTTTGGAACAAATAGGTTTCAATAGTTTTTTTTTTTTTTTCTGTGTTAACTGCTGATTGGATATATGATTTGTGGGGAGACTGTTCCAGGATTGAGGTGCTGCAATACTGAATGCGCGATGTTCGCCTGTTGTTCGGGTTCTTGGGATAGTAAGCACAGTACGAGTGGTGGACCTGAGGCTAATTAGGTTGACTGGCGGATGTGGAGGAACTCAGAAAGATACACTGGTACTTCATTGTGTGTGTGTGTGTGTGTGTGTGTGTGTGTGGAGGGGAACTTTGTATGCAAGTGTAGCAGTCTTGAAATCAATTCTCTTAGAGATGGAAAGCCGATGCAGATCATTCATAAGGATGTAAACTTGGGCTTATTGTGCACTAATTTAGCAGCATGATTTTGGAGAAGCTGTAAAGATAGGAGATTTTGTGATGTAGTGCCATAAAAGAAACAATTACAGTGATCTATAGTCCGGAGAGTACAAATGCTTTCACTGTGTCGAGTGCAGAAGACTCATCGAGACATTTTCTAATACAACCGAGGTTCCTCAAATGACATCTGATATTGCACGACATATTAGTGACGTGGTCATCGGTACAACACCCAGTATGCGAACTGATGGCGAGGTCTTTAGTACTACATTGTCCAGTGAAATCGTACATTTTGCAGATGTTTTTGGTGTGATCTAGAAGATAGGACACAGAACTGCGTCTTGTCTTGGTTTAATTTCAACTAATTCACCAGCATCTAAGCACGTCAAGCTCGCCAAGCAAAAGATCATGCTCAAGTAATTGCTTGCCCTGCACAAGCAATTACTTGCGATTTCGACAAGAGGGATGCCACGCCTGTGCGTACACATGAACACTGGTGGATGTGGTACGAAATATTTGAAAGGGCATGTGTACTACTCAGTTTAGTATGCGAAAACATTTCCTTACATAGCAGTAGAGCAATGACGAATACACATACATACACACACACACACACACACACACACGCACACACACACACACACACACACGCACACACATATACTGCCTGATTCACATCATTTCCACGACCGATGTTTAATCGTCTGGATCTGGCATCGGTGGATGTTGCCATGTTCTCCCAGATGATTTTCTTACCCGTTTCTCATCTCATTTTGTGTGATAGCCTCTGGACATTCCCCTTGTTGAAACAAATAAGTTTAATTCCGATACATCCTAGGAAAACTGTGTTGTTGATTTGGGCCTATGCCACTCCTGCACAACTTTGGACTTTTATAAATGCCCCAGTTAAGCAAAAGCCCAAACTCGTAGTGTTACAGAGCCTGGAAAAAACGTAGGCAATTGCTTGCGAGAACAAGCAAAATGTTTGTTTGATGATGGCGAATCATCAGTAGATGTCTACTTGAATGTGGAGTCCCCCAGGGCTCGGTGATGGGTCCTCTTCTGTTTACGTTGTATATCAAACCTGTACCTGATATCTTTGATCGCAGGCAAAACGTACGTTCATTATGTATGCAGATGACATACAAATCTACCTGACCTGTGACCCATCTCAGAGAGACAATGTAAACCAGACATCAAGAAAGATGTCAACTGTTATGTCTGAAATTAGGAAGTAGATGCTGGTGAATTAGTTGAAATTAAACCAAGACAAGACGCAGTTCTGTGTCCTATCTTCTAGATCACACCAAAAACATCTGCAAAATGTACGATTTCACTGGACAATGTAGTACTAAAGACCTCGCCATCAGTTCGCATACTGGGTGTTGTACCGATGACCACGTCACTAATATGTCGTGCAATATCAGATGTCATTTGAGGAACCTCGGTTGTATTAGAAAATGTCTCGATGAGTCTTCTGCACTCGACACAGTGAAAGCATTTGTACTCTCCGGACTATAGATCACTGTAATTGTTTCTTTTATGGCACTACATCACAAAATCTCCTATCTTTACAGCTTCTCCAAAATCATGCTGCTAAATTAGTGCACAATAAGCCCAAGTTTACATCCTTATGAATGATCTGCATCGGCTTTCCATCTCTAAGAGAATTGATTTCAAGACTGCTACACTTGCATACAAAGTTCCCCTCCACACACACACACACACACACACAATGAAGTACCAGTGTATCTTTCTGAGTTCCTCCACATCCGCCAGTCAACCTAATTAGCCTCAGGTCCACCACTCGTACTGTGCTTACTATCCCAAGAACCCGAACAACAGGCGAACATCGCGCATTCAGTATTGCAGCACCTCAATCCTGGAACAGTCTCCCCACAAATCATATATCCAATCAGCAGTTAACACAGAAAAAAAAAAAAAAACTATTGAAACCTATTTGTTCCAAAAGTAAAACCTCTTTATAGCTCTTACCTCATTCCATTGCTAAAGTGACCTGACAAGTTTCACGTCATTATTCGTCTGCTTTGCTTTGTACTTTCTCTGTTTTGTTTTGTGTGGTAAATATTGTTGATTTTTTGTATTTTGTTTAAATTTTTGAAGCGCTTTGCGTCTATTTAGAAAAAAAAAGCGCTATATAAATATTGGTTATTATTACGTACTAATTTTCAGTAAATCCTTGGTCTAGAGCACTTGCTCGAGGGCAGCAAGCCCTTGCTTGCATGTTCGTGGTAACAAAAGCTTTTGCTCGCAAGCAACTGCATATTTTTTATGCTTCTGCAAATTCAAGCAAAAGGCTAGCACTATATCAATTGCATTTACTTTTTATGCATAGGACCGTGTGTTTGTATTTTCAGTTAGAGGCAACAGCGCACCGAGTAAAGTTCCATATGTAGTTCACATCAAATCGCACACAAAACATGCAAAATGAGGGCATTATAGTGTATACTTACACTCACTCTCAGCGCAAACTTGGTGTACCTACGGAATGCTGTGATAACACTGCGAGAAGTTAATACCGTATCATTTGTGCAAAACAATGTCAGATGTAAACGCTATTGTTTCTTCAAACTGCCCACCAATGCTATCTCCTCTCTCTCTCTCTCTCTCTCTCTCTCTCTCCCTCCCTCTCTCATTAGCCTTTTGATTAAATCCTATCATGATTGTGATGTTATTCTGCTCTGTTCTCTCTCCTTGTTCTCTCTTTTGTCTGTTTCTCTTCTCTTTAGTGCTCACAATCTTAGATTCAAGTAGACATGTAAGCAAAGACTGCGTGAAATGTTCTCTCTCATTTGTGATTCTGTTTTTTTTTTTTTTATCACGAACCATTCCAAACAAAATTTGAACAACAACAACAACAAAAATCAACTGTGATACTTAACGCAGTTTCCAGTATCATTCTTACTGGAGTGTGTTTTCATCTTGCACTCGTTCTGATCATTTCATTTCATCGTCAACTATGAACTGATTCAACACAATGCATCGTGTGTACAATTAGCTAAAAATAAATGGACTACAACCGCTGAATGACACAAAGTACAGTGTTTTCTGACATGAAAATATCAAAGAATCGGTGAACAAGTAACTGTCTAACATCCAATGCATCGAAACACAAGCTTTGTGTGTTGTACAAATTTATCCATGGCGTCAAACTCCACCTACGTGATTGACATAACAGTCCACACAGCGATCCTAATGAAAATTCGAAGCTGTCACTATTAACATTGTATACAAATCTTGAGAGCTATATCATTATGACCTGAACCCTGGGAGGAGATTATTCCTCATACCAAAACGCTCCAGAAATGAATTCAATATGAAAGTTTCTTGAGACATCAATCCTTTTGTTTAAACAATTTTCTCGTGTTCCAGTTCAATTCCCTTATACATGCTTTCATCATCCGTCTTAACCGTTGTCATCTATGCTACGGTACAAAGATGTAAAGTCACTGTACCGGATCTTCTCAACTTCGTAAGCTTACACTCGCGATATAAACAAGTAGATTTTGCGTTTGTACATCCTATGAATAGTACGCTTCGCAGGGGTTCCGAGGTACGGGACATGGTTTGACAAACTTCTAGTACAGTTCTCGTACAAATATTGTTGTATGCAAACTCCATCACACCCTTGAAGTTGTGCGCGAAGACTGTGTACACCTCGGTTTTCTTCGTTTGCCGAACAACCACTGACAAAATTCGTTGCCAGCGTCTTCTAACTTGAATACTTTTTTGTTCTCTTTGGTTTGTTGCACAGTGTTTCACGAAGGAGCAACGAGCAACAATTTGGAACACGCTTTCTGAGCAACGCAGTAATTTAGGATGTGCATTCCTCTCTCTTGCGTGCATACAAAGTCAAACTCAAATAGTACAAACTTCGAAGCGCCTTTCTTTTTGGCACAGCTTTTTCTATTTTCTTTGTGATTTTCGTTTTCTTTTCCTTCCTGTGCTGTATATGAGGCTGGTCCGTTTCATCGCTCACAACTTCAACATCATCGACCTCATCTATGTATGCTCGGTTTTCTCCCCACCCCAATAAATCCTCGACGGACTGGATATTAGGAAACTTCTGTGTAGTATCAATGGGCTGCATATAACACATATGTCCCGGACATACAAACTTTTTACAAACCATACACAAAATCTACCCACACTCGTGAACCGTTTTGTATTTCCTCAGCAAACTGATATTACGTATCCTGTTACAAAGTGGACATTCGTAATATTTCCAACAGACTCTCGTTTCTTCACAGGTGCGAAACAATGATCATTCTCTAAATTTCAGCTGCTCCTATCGCAATATCGCAATGTTGCGTCTTGCGATGGTGCGGAACGGTGTTTACCGAGGCAAAAGTTGCAGACATTCTCACATTTCCCGTGATGAGAATTATTGTATGCGTTCAGTAAACTGTCCAGCACCGAAATGTACTTTAATGAGTTACGATGCGTGAAATATTTCCACATCTTTTCTTTCAACGTCCTGTTAAATCTTTCTACAATACATGCCTTGGTACTATTCTCGGTTGTGTAATGCACGATGTCCTTTTCTTTGAGAAATGTTTGGAAAGCCTTGTTTGTAAATTCAGTCCCCTTATCCGTGTGAATGTGATACGGTTCTCTATTTGATGTCTGGATAATCTTTTTTTAGAGCAGAGATCAAACTCTTGCCCGTTTTATCTTTTAACGGTACGGCCCAGGCATATTTTGACAAGACATCGATGCAAGTCAGCAAGTATCTGTATCCCTTATTGTGTCTCGATAACGAAGATAAATCTACCAAGTCCATTTGCCACACATCATCCATACCATACACCACTACCCTGCTCCGAGAAAACTTACGTCTTACGGGACGATGCAAAGTATACGTGTCATTGCTTTCTAACCACTTTTTAACCTCTCTTCGCGATACATCGTGCACACCATCTCTCTTCGCAAACTGATACAACTTTTCTACTCCCGAAAATCCAGCTTCGTGTCCCGGATCGTAATATATCTTACTCAAATATTCCTCCATTCTGTCTCTCTCTCTCTCTCTCTCTGCACTTTCCTTCACCACAATTCGTTCAAGTTTCAATCGTGAGCAAACCACTCGCAAACATCGAATGACGACCAACATCCATCTCACGCTTATTATATGACGAGTATTACATTCGACACAAACATGAAAGCAACGATTGACATCGATTGATTTCAAATCTCCATCTCGAGTAAACATTTAATACATATTCAATCCAGTTTGCAAACCATCAAACTGCAAATATGTACACACAAATCTTCACAATATGATTATACCAGGTACGCAATTAACATTCATTTCGCGTTGGATTTCTTTTCTTTTTTCCCTTCCCTTCCCTTCCCTTCCCTTCCCTTCCCTTCCCCACCCCTCACCTTTCAACCTTTACCGCCTCTTTAGCTTTGTTTTGATGTACGATTTCACTGAGTCCTTTGGCAAGTCAAAGTAGAAAAACTCTGTGGCTTCAGCCACGCAAGCCTCCCGCTCTTCTTCAAACATTTGTGCAATGTTATACACTGCATCCAGGAACCCAAAGTATTCGCCCTCATTCAACTTGGCCATTGCGGGGTCGAAGTATTTCTCAACCACATCCTCCCACAGTAACCACGTACAGTCCTCGTGATCCATTTGACTGCTATATCCATTCTGACAACCCACGCAAGAGTCATGGATGAGCCTACTTATTTGGCTCGAAAGTGCTCTCATCGTCATCATCACTGGTCCGGCCGGTAGGTGTCCTCCCTCCTCCTCCTCCTCCATCAGTTCCCCTTCCTCTCTCTCCTCACCCTCTACCTCCTGCGGTGGCTGCTGCGACCGTTGCTGATGCTCCTCCTCCTCCTTCCCGTCTTCCCCAGGCTGCATCATCTCCTCCTCCTCCTCCTCATCCTCATCGAAGTTCAGAGTTTTTCGAACACTCTCCATGCTGATGATGGCCGATGCGGGTATCTCTGCCGGGTCTCCTCCTCCTCTATTATCCTGACGTAAAGGGGCATGTGGTGGCTGAGTTGATCTACGGAGTGGGGTCGCTATCTGCAGGTCCTGCATGTATTGCTGCCGGGTTCTCCGCCGCATCAGTCGCATTCGACGTGGCACCGCTACAGCCGGGGCATCGGGTGTTGGTGGAATGCTGATTGGTTCCTCCACCACTGCATTCTGCCTTTGTAGCTTAGGTCTTGCTGGCATCGGTCCCTCTGGCGACGGGAAAGGGGAAAATAGCAGCGGCGATGAAGGTGAATCATCGATGTAGATCGGACCAATGTCGGGGGTTGGAGGAGTCAAACACGGCGGGGATGAAGGAGGTCTCTCTTGCTGTAGATCCACCTCGGCAGCAGCAGCCTTTGGTACGTGAAGATGAAAGAGTAGAACGGTATAGTCACTGAGTTACGAAACGTTTGCGTTTTGGATCAAATCACTTTGAATGCATCTCTGAATTGTTTTATTTCTTAACATTGCTCAGTTCACGAACAGCAGCGCTGATCTTAAACGAGGCTTTCATCAGCTTCCACCAATGTTCACCCGTCAAATTGATTCCCTTTTGCCCCGGCAGCATTCTCTTTGTCCCTTTCAGCTGGTAGTACTCACGAATATTAATGTAGGGGACCCCTCTGAACTTTTTCACTACCGCAAAACGTTTTCCGCCCAAGTGAAATGGTTTTGACCCCAATTCGAATTCGCAAAGTTTGTAATCTATCTCGTGGCTATACCGACTACCCGCCTCTTCAGCAACCTTCAGACTACTTTCTCCTTTTTCATCAGCACTTGCCTATACAGAACAAAAGAAACATGGGATACCATCAATACTCTCGTCGATACACTGACAGAAATCATGCTGTATCGTGCATGCCCATTGATTTACTATGCAAGACTTTCATGCTATATTATGTTACGTACGTTTATCTTAAACGTTGGATTTGATACATTAAAAAAAATCACGCATGCAGCTTATTTAATTTATGCATAAATATATTATGCAATGATCATTTCTACAGAGCATTCAGGTATTACGTGTATAGTATTGAAATCGTTCAACTTACCCGCATAGCAAGCATATGGGGTGGGACCTTGGTGTTGGTTTTCTCCTGAAATACCGGTCTAGAAGGAGTTGCCTCGGTGTTGCTAGCGTCGAATTCACCAGGAGCCAGGGTAGCCATCATGACGTATATAATGTACACGGTCCAACGAAGCAAACTGAAGGTCACGCAATGTAAGTATAGGCGATATCCAAGAGACAGTTCGAAGACTGACACTGATGATGGCTCCAAATTTTGTCGGGCTTTTATAACGATCCTTCTCATACTTTAACACACAACCCTATGGGACATTCCATCGTCCAATCACAACATTTTGCCACTTGTATTACACTGCGTATGTGCCTTCTCCACAGGTTTGTATTACCCGCCATACATACATTTACTCACTACCACCAATCACAACTCACCCTGATCTCCAAAAGGCTGACCACTAGGTCATCTTCCTTGACCAATCACAGCGTGGCATTTTGTAACTGGTATGCTGGAGTAGACCTTTCTTCACTCCCATTGGTCAGCTCTTGGTGATACTTCCTGCCAACCAGGTCACATCCTCAACCCTTCTTGACCAATCACAACGTGGCATTTTGTAACGGGTATGCTGGAGTAGGCCTTGTCTTCATTCCCATTGGTCAACACTTGGGGATACTTCCTGCCAATCAGGTCACATCCTCATTTTCACACACCCCTGCCCCCACTGGTCATTGGAATTGACCATAGCCCTTTGGCCCCTTCACCCACTTCTTCATTGTCTCCCTCTCTTTAACCAGTCTTCCTGCCAACCTCCCCCCCATCTATTAATGCACCCTGCTTTTGTCCCATTCATCCAGTAAACTTGGCCACGTCCTCTTTGTACAGCATAGCTCTACCATACTCCCATTGTTTTCCAATCTCCCCCCCCCCCGCATCCTCAGTCTCTACAGTTGCTTAAATCGTGCATCCCTTGACCCTGCATACCTACATTGTATTCCCCTTGGTCTTGATATACCTACCTTCCTGTCTTGGACTCTTTGTTTTAAACTCTCACAAAGGACTTCCCCTACCATGGCTACTGGAATATTGTTTCTTGGTTTCCTGTCTTGACTCTTTGTTTTAAACTCTCACAAAGAACTTCCCCTACCGTGGCTACTGGAATACTGTTTCTTGGTTTCCTGTCTTGAACCAGGCTTGTTCTCCCTATACATTGTGCACAGCGAGGTAAAGTGAAACTCTGATCGCCTCACCATTCTCACGTAGGCTATCGCAGTGTGAACTTGCTCTCTCCTTTATGCCATGATCTACTGTATGTACATGATGCACACTCGCATTCTGCATACCCTTGTGTACAATATACACCGAGAATGAGAACTTTGTGCCCGTGGATACACTCTTGATCGCTGTTTGGATACTCACAATGTGCATTACCATTTATCGTGGCAACTGGACACAATGTGTAAGTGAACAACTACAGTGCAACAATATTCACCAACACACTACCGATGCATATATTCATAAGTTCATTTCATAAACATTCATATACGCACCCCTTCGTGAAGATGGAGAGAAGTTCGCTAATTAGGGGGTGACGAAAGAGGATGACTAATTAATTAGTTCATCCTTAAAACACTAGACTTCCGGAAGCAACGGAAGGAGGACGGTAATTAGTTTAATTAGCGCTAATTAGGAGGTGTGACCAATTAACACCTCTTGCTATCTAGACTAGCATATCTTCTCCTTCGTGTATCAAAGAGCGGAGAAGCCTGGGCTTCGTACCTCTTTAGTACGTACTATCAGCAGCTCCTTGGTACTACTACAGCTGTGTACACCATACATTTAGCGAGTCTTTTTTTTTTCCGCGAATCGGGACTCGCCAATAATTTCGCGAGTGCTTAAATTCGTGGTTGTGGAGTACACTACGGAAGGGGCAAATAAACACTAAACAAAAAGTAAGTTCCCCTAAAACAAACCTCTGTAATTTACGAATTAGGAACATTTGACGAAATCTGAATACAGGATCATGTAGCTGTATTTCTCGGCTACAGAAATTTAGTGGATATCACCCGGTCACGCATGAGTGAGCATGACTTAAGGTCAAAATGGACACTTTTTGAAGTTCACAAGCCCAATTTTGCAACTTTGAGTTGGTGATATCGGAACAAATTTCAATTTTCCAGGATAAAGAGGTATGCAACGTATAATTTATGTGCTTCTTATCGTACCATGTGACTTGTGCACAAAATTTCACGGTTGAGTGACCTCAAGAGTGAAAATTGCCAAAATGGCCGATTTGACATGTTTCTCGTGGTAATTTCTATCAGTTGAGATTGAATTCGTGTGTTGAACAGTTTTTACGCACAAATTCAGGGTTGAATGAGCACATTAAAAACAAACAAAAATAATGATTTAAATTGTGCAGTAAGAATTGCAATAATTTGGCGCACTGAAATCAACTGTTTAATGCTTTTTGTATTGTGTTCAATACCACTGTGCATACAGTGATCACCTGACATTTCAGTCACGCTTCAATGAGATTGTGGGGCTGGAAAACCCTTTTTACCCTATATGATAAGAAATATTCATTGTTTTTATGTTTTAGTTGAAATGTTGGAAAATTACTCTGATTTCAATGAAAACATAACTTTTAGATAAAAAATGACATTTTGACATGCTCCAGTGAGCACATAAGATGAGTAAAGTGTGCAGGTCAAAACCATTTTTCGTGGCTGAAATTCCCGTAAGATTTACATTTGTTTTATTTATGAAGACGTGTTCAGCGGTGTTAGGGGATAGAGCCTAAAAAGTGAGAGCAGATGCTACCCAATCTGTGATATATTGCCATAACGATCGTATAACAGTCAACCAACATTTTAAGCAACTATCATCACCATCAAAATCATCAACACCACATGAACAATAAAGGCCACTATCTCACCACGATCAATATCTGTCCCCAGACTCTCAGTGCATATTTGCAGCACGGGAGAATATTGATGTTTAACAAAAGTGAAATTTGGTACCATGTCAATGATTAATTGCATTTATTTTCCTTGAGTTCATGCATGACTTCATGACGTCACAAGGACATCAAGAACTTAATGCCAAAATTAGTATTCAGTAGCGAGAACAAAGGCCCGGAGATTTAATTTGCATAATTTTTCATCTATGCCCCAACAAGGGGATTTCATCAAACTAAAGGCAGACCAATTTCCCAGGAATACTTCAATATTTAATCAAAGGTAGCCATGGATTATAAGGGGGATTTCCGGCCCCATGTACCCTTTGGCGTGTAAAATTTTGAAGGAATGCCAAGGATCACTGAGACATTTATATCGGTCCTAAAACGCAATAATGAAATGTTTTTCAGTTGACTTTAAATGCAGAATATCAAAACAACACCTGCTGGATGATTTCAATATGATAAATTATTGTTTCATAATGTGGTCATTCAACCGTGAAATAAACCACATTGCATGCAAAAACCATTGTTAGCTTTCAAAAACATAAATTCCTCCTCTTTACATGAACTTACCATGGGGATTATGGCCAAACTGCCAATTTTTCATTACGTAGGGTAAAAAAGGGGTTTCCAGCCTCACGTGTTATTGAAGCGTGACTGAAATGTCAGGTGGTCACTGATATGCGTGTGGGTATTATATAGCACAATATAAAAAAGCATAATACAATTGATTTCAGTGCGCAAAAATATCTCAATTCTTACTGCACAATTTAAAATGTTATTTTTCTTTGTTTTTAATGTGCTCATTCAGCCGTGAAATTACGTGAAGTGTGTGTAAAACCTGTTCAACAAACGAATTCAATCTCAATTGATAGAAATTCCTACGAGAAACATGTCAAATCGGCAATTTTAGCAATTTTTTACTCCGTGGTCACTCAACCGTGAAATTTTGTGCACAAGTCACATAGTACGATAAGAAGCACATAAATTATACGTTGCATGCCTCTTTATCCTGGAAAATTGAAATTTGTTCCGATATCACCAAATTAAAGTTGCAAAATTGGGCTTGTTAACTTCAAAAAGTGACCATTTTGACTTTAAGTCATGCTCACTCAAGCGTGACCAAGTGATATCCACTGAATTTCACATGAAAGGTAGCCGAGAAATACAGCTACATGATCCTGTATTCAGATTTCCTCAAAGGTTCCTGATTCATAAATTACAGAGGTTTGTTTTAGGGGGAACTTACTTTTTGTTTAGTGTTTATATACGGAAAGAGAGTTAATATTTTCTCGTGTTTTTAAATTCGCAAAAAGCACCAGGTTCGTGAAATTGGCGAAAATAAAAAACCTCGCGAAACATTCGGCGTATGTGGATCGCTAATACTAGATACTACGCAATGACAATGCGCGGGCATTGATCGGCTAAGTCGAAGTCTTGACTAGGCCGGCCGGCCTATCATGATGAAATAAACGATACAGAGCACTGCGGTTTTCATCGATAGTGATAAAACTTTGATGGACTCGGTGAAGTAATGAATGGATCGTGCAGTGAATTTGTGAGGGTTCCTAGCTAGATAGACTAATGCTGATGAGCTGTGACCGGGAGTACGGAGTGAGTGTGATGTGATAAGATATGATACTACGAAGCCCGACCAGACGCTGCGCTACTTACAGCGACTGGGCTGTGTATAAGATAGTTAGATACTACTAAGGTAGGCCTACATTTTATCATGATCTATCTAACAGAGCGTTGTTACGGGCCGAAATCGCCAAAAATGCGACACAAAAATGTAGAAACGCTAAGAAATTCACCTTAATTCACCTGCGATTTAGAAGATGTCGATATATTACAAGATTTTATCGCGAAAATTGTTCGAAATGCTCATGTTAGACCTTCTACTGCACAGTACAATACCAAATTTGTGCCTCCCTTTGCCGATTTTCTCTTTAGTTTGCTCGGTAGAATTAATGGGTAAAGTTGCTGTGGTGTATCGTGAAAGACGTTGATTATTCCATGGCGAAAATCGTCCTGAATTATAATGCGATGTTTTCAATCATAGCGCTACAGTAAAAAGATAACTTTTCGTAGAAGGGTTAATATGCAGTCTATTATTCTAAAAATCAGAGTGAATGATTAGATCTATTTTTTTTTTTCGTGCGCCCGTGGCAGCTGTAGTTTTGGTATAGGCGCCTATATCTTTTAAACCGTATCAGGACAACTCCCCCGGAGGACTACTCCACCGGGGACTACTCCCACCTGACAGCTCCCCCGGAGGAGCACTCCCCCGGAGGACGTCTCCCCCGGAGGACTACTCCCCCGGACGACGTCTCCCCCGTGGGACAACTCCCCCGGGGGACAATTGCCCCGAGGGACTACTCCCCCCCGCGGGGGGCAACTCCCCGGGGGACAATTCCCCCGGGGACCACTCCCCCGGGGGACCATTCCCCCGGGGGATCACTCCCCCGAGGGACCACTCCCCCGGAGGACCACTCCCCCGGGGGGCAACTCCCCCGGAGGACAACTCCCCCGGGGGACAACTCCCCGGGGGGGGGGGGGGGGGCAACTCCCCCGGAGGACAACTCCCCCTGAGGAATACTCCCCCGGGGGATAACTCCCCCGTGGGACAACTCCCCGGAGGACAACTCCCACCTGACAACTCCCCCGGGGACGTCTCCTGGGGGACAATCCCATAACTGAACAGAGATGTTTCTTTTTCGTGTCCTAGAAATTAAGATTAATTTCATCTGTGTAAAAACAGTATTCTTTTTATATACAATTTAAATTAAAGTTAGCGTTACCTAAGACACGTCCATCTTTATAACAAAGTTTTTGAAATCTCAGCACAAAGTTTTTACCATTGTACACGCTACATGTAAAAAAAAAAAATCGAAAAAAAAGTGGAAACGCAGGTCGATTTTATCACTGAAAGTTGGTCAAGAGATAAATACATTGACGAAAACACGCTTTTGAGGGGAGAATTCATTCCTTAGCATGTACCTGTTATTCTTCATTATTTTATAATATTTTAAGAAGTCCATTCTTTGATGATTTTCTTTTTCTTTCTGCAATTCACGATTATGATAAAGAATATGTCAAATGAAAGAAAGATATTATTCAGAGGGGTGAAGGCTCAAGTTTTTGAGTTTCTTCAGTTTATCGCCCTCTACAAAGGAATATGTTGTTACAAGTAGAAATACCCTTTTAATGGGGTTATGATTTTTATCTTAGATTCGTATGATAGTTACTACAGTATCCTGTATGTCACTGTCAGTCAGTAATACTTTATTGTGCAATTTTCGTTTGTTATGTTGACTGAGAATTTATCTGAACATCATTACAATTCTTAATGTCGGAGAAATAATTGACAGAAAAAAATATGAATATTCTGTGCCTGAAAAGACTTGAACGTGTAAAAAGGTAACATCTTCCAACAGCCCTGGGAAAGCACACCCGCACGACCAACACAAATCTCTCAACCACAAAGATGGGATGATTCGAGTTTCAATTAATTGAAAATTGAGTTTTGTTTCACACAATTTTATTTGATAACGTTTGAACATGGAAAACAAAAACAACAAAAAATGTCTAGCGTATAAAGCAACGGCGTAAATCCATACTGAGGAGTGGGGGGGATGGTCACCATCACCACGATTACAAGCCCATAACCGGACCGGCGCAGCCTTTTTTTTTTTTTTTTTTTTGGGTGGGGGGGGGGGAGAAGCTTTGTGCCCCCCTCCCCCCCACACACACACACACACTTTACAGGGATCGGATGCCCCACTCTTTTGCATGAAATATAAAGTGGGAGAAAAGTGGCAGCAACAACCTAAAGACTTTTTGTTCTTGTTGCTTTTTTTTTTTTGCTTGTCAGACAACTTTCGGCGGAAAATCAGACCTTAAAAATATGAAAACATTTTTTTTTTTTTTTTTTTTTTTTGGGGGGGGGGGGGGGGGAATATCTGTGAGAGGGAGCGGAACGACCGAACGGGGGAAGGGTGTGTATGGGGGGGGGGGGTATCCCTCTCCCACACGAGGAAGATTTTGTATTTTCAGACCTGAAATTCAGCGATCTGGTGCTCACTTGTGGTGAAAATTTTTTCTTTTCTTTAAAAAAAAAACAATAAGAAAATGAAATATTCACAATATATTATTGAATGACAAAATCGTGGTATTTCAGCTCTTGCTGTGCGACATCACTGTGAAGGCCTACTAAATAATTGGGCCTATCATCGGCGTAGACAGGATTTGATCTTAGGAGGAGCGGTTATGTGAGGGAACGAATCAAGCGAGGGCGGAGGGTATGGTAGAGGGGTTTCCCCCTCCTACGGTGAAATCTCTTTGCGTTGAAAATTTTGACATTTTTCAGTCCAAAAACTGCCGTTTGCAGCTATATTCTTCGCTTTGGAAATTAAGGGGGCACACCAGGCGCAACTGCTGTCAATCACTGGCAGCAACATCAGGAGAATGGCATAGCGATTAAATGCGAGCGAGCGGAGCGAGCGAGCATGAAAATTTTAACATTTTATACAGTCTAAAAACTGCCGTTTGTGCTATGCTTTTTCGCTTTGGAAATTAAGGGGGGCCGCATCAGGCGCAACTGCTGGCAATTACTGGCAGCAACATAAGGAGAATGGCATAGCAGTTAAATGCGAGCGAGCGGGGCGAGCGAGCTTGAAAATTTTGACATTTTACAGTCCAAAGACTGCCGTTTGTGGCTGTATTTTTTCGCTTTGGAAATTATGGGGGCACACCGGGCGCAACTGCCGGCAATCGGGCAGCAACATCAGAATGGCATAACGATTAAATGCGAGCGAGCGAAGCGAGTGAGCTTGAAAATTTTGATATTTTACAGTCCCACATGTCCTTCGTGGCTGTACTAGTATTTTTTCGCTTTGGAAATTAAGGGGGGGGGGGGGGCGCACCGGGCGAAAACTGCTGGCAATTACTGGCAGCAACATCAGGAGAATGGCATAATGATTAAATGCGAGCGAGCGAAGCGAATGAGCTTGAAAATTTTGACATTTTCCAGTCCCAAAAACTGTCGTTTGTGGCTGTATTTTTTTCGCTTTGGAAATTAAGGGGGCGCACCGGGCAAAAACTGTTGGCAATTACTGGCAGCAACATCAGGAGAATGGCATAATGATTAAATGCGAGCGGGCGAAGCGAGCGAGCTTCAAAATTTTGACATTTGACAGTCCAAAAACTGCCGTTTGTAGCTATATTTTTCGCTTTGGAAATTAAGGGGGCGCACCGGGCGAAAACTGCTGGCAATTACTGGCAGCAACATCAGGAGAATGGAATAATAATTAAATGCGAGCGAGCGAAGCGAGCGAGCTTCAAAAATTTGACATTTTACAGTCCCCAAACTGCCGTTTGTAGCTATATTTTTCGCTTTGGAAATTAAGGGGGCGCACCTGCTCACAATCACTGGCAGCAACAACAGGAGAATGGCATAGCGATTAAATGCGAGCGAGCGGAGCGAGCGAGCTTGAAAATTTTGACATTTTACAGTCTAAAAACTGCCGTTTGTAGCTATACTTTTTCGCTTTGGAAATTTAGGGGGCACACCGAGTGCAACTGCCGGCAATTACTGGCAGCAACATCAGGAGAATGGCATAGCGGTTAAATGCGAGCGAGCGGAGCGAGCGGAGCTTGAAAATTTGACATTTTACAGTCCAAAGACTGCCGTTTGTGGCTGTATTTTTTCGCTTTGGAAATTAAGGGGGCACACCGGGCGCAACTGGCGGCAATTACTGGCAGCAACATCAGGAGAATGGCATACTGATTAAATGCTAGCAAGCGAAGTGAGTGAGCTTGAAAATTTTGACATTTTCCAGTCCTAAAAACTGTCGTTTGTAGCTATATTTTCGCTTTGGAAATTAAGGGGGGCACACCGGGTGCACCTGCTGTCAATCACTGGCAGCAACATCAGGAGAATGGCATAGCGGTTAAATGCGAGCGAGCGGAGCGAGCGAGCTTTAAAATTTTAACATTTTACACTCCAAAAACTGCCGTTTATAGCTACATTTTTCGCTTTTGTTTGTCCCACTTTTATTTGAGAACCACCCCCCCCATCGACGCCTCTATACATATTAGGTTGCTTTTGTTCAGTGAAAGATCTGCTGCACACTCTTTGATGAATTAGGGAATATACGTCTATGTCAAAAGTGTACAAAGTTTATCCCTTATCCTGTATAGCGGACCTTTTGCATGTTCATGATTGCAATACAACGATCTGGTGCATAGTTCTGGCGATATTTGGACAATTTTCCATTAAGAAAGTTCGAGATTTGTCCTCATCTCGGGAATTGCTTGGGGGATAAATGATTTGTCTGTCTTAACACTTCCTTTGGGGCGGGGCAAATGCCCCTTTGCCCCACATATAGATTCGACGTCCCTGATCTTCCCTTGGTATGCCCATAGATGTATCCTGACTGAGTCATCAGTCACTGTCGTTTCTCAGGAATGATTCAGGAAATGGAGGGGATTCACTTATGGCGATAAAGTTGTTGTTATTGTTCGTTTGTACGTTTTCGTACATATTTTGCAGATGGTCCCCAGTTACTCGCGTCATAGCATGTTTATATGTAGACCTATACTATTTGACGTTGTCAACGCCTGAGCCATACCTTACAGTGTATGTCGATGTTACTTTCTTCGCGAGCGAGCGAAGCGAGCGAGCGCCTGAGAAAATTATACATTTTCCTACAAGATAGAATACTGTTCAGCTCTGTTACCTGTCTGAAGGCCGGCGTACAAACGTCATGCAATATGCCAAAATTGATACAATCACATTTCTGCTTCCTCCATTTTTTCCCCTCAAAATTCAGGGGGGGATGATTGTACAGGCCATCCCCCGCTCTTCCATTTCAGGGGGGGGATATATCCCCCATCCCCCCGGGATTTACGCCCATGGTATAAAGAGTAATTGAAGTATGCAATCAACACTTTTGCACGTAATGGTATAACGGAGATTGTGGTATCAGATAACGGTACACAGTTTACAAGTGATCTGTTCAAAGAGTTTGCTTGTCAGTACCAATTCAAACATGTCACGTCTTCATCACTTTCTACGTAGCAATGGGAAAGCTGAAAAGACTGTACAAATCGCAATGTCTAATGAAAAAGGTAATGAGAGATGGAACAGATCCAGATTTGGCATTTCTTGACTATCGGAACACATCGATCGATGGGCTAGATGCTAGTCCTGCACAATTGTTGATGCACAGGAGGACAAGGACCACCCTGCCAACAGCTAGCCAGCTGCTGAAACCAAAAGTAATAAAAAATGTGCAAACAAAGCTGACCAAGAAACAAAAGCGCAGTAAATTACTTTGATCGAAGCAAAAAAAAAAAAAAAAAAAAAGCTCTCTCCACTCAAAGAAGGAGAACAAGTATAGTGAAGATGCGAATGCAACCAAACTCTGGAAAGATGCTGTTGTTAAAGTTTCCAAGAGGTTGCATAGTGGAATGTGAAGGAAAAATGCTCCTGTCAAAACAGAATTGACATCAGAAGAGGTACAGCGGAAAACAATCCTTAATGCAACAAAGCTAGATGACTCAACATAATATCGTATCACAAGATCAGGTCAAAAATATGGACCAGTGTAAAAACTGATCTGTTTTATAGGATAGATACCGGAATTTGACGGGAAATGAAATGACAATGATCACGGGATTGTGATGTTTTAGATGTGGAACTATTCATCCATGGAGAGTAACAGAGTTGGTTACATTTTGAGTGCAATAAAAGTGTTTCATCTAACTTATCCAAAGTAACAGCTCTGTTGATTATTATTAGAGAAACAATAATTAACGTTTCTTCAAAGACAAAAATAACACATTTCTAAAAGTGAACAAAAGTACAGTTTACAAAACAATCACAAGTATTCCTCCAAGTGTGAAGAACGAGATTGAACTTACGTCGTTACAAGAGTGCGTTGTAATGTGTCATACAAAGCCGTGATATCTCAACATTGAAGTGAAGTGTTACTGACTTTACAAGTAGTAATGTTTGTGTTTATAAGATGTGTTGCTATGATTACACATGTTGTAAAGTTGAATGTAAGATATAAGATATGGCAAGTCAAACACGCCCATACAAGTATTTCCATTATTACTCAAATAGGACAAGTATATTGTGTGAAGAACGTATCAAATGATTGTCATGATAATCCTAAAAAGACAATGCCTTATTAATTAAGTTTCAGTGGTAGTTTAAAAATGAAAAAAAATCTGTGTGAAAAAGAGAAACTTTACTTTACTAATGAAAGGGAGATGCCAAATGTTTGGAATTAGTACAGTTTGAACGCACAGACTAGTGCCTAGCTATGCATCACCAACCAATCCCCATAGAGATGATGCTGTTGCTATGCCCTATAGTTACCCCTCTCGAGAAACCCCGGAGGTTATAGATGTACTACCTCAGCAAACTTCCTTACTTGCACCCAAGACCTAGAAGAATAAAAACATATCAACCTATCACCTGCGTGTTAACAAAGTGTGCACATATACATTTTGACCAGTGTCCGTTTCTTCCCTCGGGCATCCGATGCAATCGACATCGCTAAAGCATTTGCATTGTTCAAACTCGTCATGATTGTAATACAACAAATTACTGCCAAGATTTTTCATTTCATTTCATTTCATTTTATTTAATTTTCCTTTTTCCAACAGAACATAACACAGTATAAATTAGGAATCATATCATGATCGTATACATACAACTGGCAAATGATATCAAATGATACAATAATATTATACCTATATATGCATGTATACTTGCAAAATAATACAAGGTCATGGTTCAGTTGGAGAAAAAAAAGAACTGAGAGGCCCACTAAAAAGCAAGCTTGTAGATTTTGAACCACTCAAGAAAAATCTAATGAAATACTTATTTGCATATGCGAAGCACAAGTACAATTTAAGACAAGACGGAACAAAATAGGAGACACACAGCAACATGACACGACTAGACAGAATAGATGGAAAAATGGAAGGAAGGAAGAAAGAGAATGCCCACACGCTGATCAAGGAAACGAAAAAGGGAATTGAAGAGGTGCTTCAAACAGCTGGTGGCTGCAAACAGCCGTGCAGAGATTATGATGGCTATTTCATTGTAATAATAAATTCAGGGATTAGCTGATGGATGGTTAGATGATGAACCCTGTGATTATTTGGACTTGCAGTCAGTCCGCAGCACGTATGCTAATGAGCCGATCCGGCAAGATTTATTCAGCACTCTCGTTGACGATCTTTGCGTTCGAAAGGTGTCTCGTCGTGCGAGATTTTGCGAGACTTTGATAGGGCTATGGTTTTCACAGTGTAGCGACTTGTACATACATTTGTCATGGCTACAAGTCACGGTAAATTCGTCGCTTGCCCGGAAGAAGGGAACGAGCGCGCGAATACGCGTAAAAATAGATTTCGAGAAAAGACCTGCATGAGGTAAGATCATAAGCAATATCATAAAATTTGTAGATTATTCATTATAGCCACTTTAGCTAGTACCAAATTGGAATATTATCTGTTCACTTGTGAATTTTCAGCAGTATTGATATTCAAATATCAAAGATATAGTCAAAGTCAATTGAAACTTTAAATTGCGATTTTCTCGAAATCTATTTTTACGCGTATTCGCGCGCTCGTTCCCTTCTTCCGGGCAAGCGACGAATTGTTCTCCAGACTTTGATCTTTATTTTGATACTAAATTTGCGTATAACATCGGATCTTATCATGACTATATAATCAGTTGAATTTGCGTAAATTTTACCTGCTTTTCACGGAAGATTTTGTCGTCTAAAGTTCTTTTTTGGTTCCTGACCGGATTAAGAAACTGTTGTTTCTGATTTTGGCTTTTTCGTAGAGAGGAAACTTAGATGCTCATCATATATTGGAGTCAAGGAGACGCAAGCATGATTTATACTAGTTTTTCCGTTTTGAAATGTCTGTAAAATTCACTCCTAAGCCGGAAGTATGCTCCACACAAAGTGTACAGTGGCGCAAAAGAGCTCACTCATTGGACAGTGCTTGCATTCCGCGCTTGAACTACACGCGTGCCAAGAAACCGCAAGTGGCATGAAACCGTTATGTAGTCAACGTAATGACGTAATGCAAGCGCTGAATGCAAGCGCTGTCCAATGAGAGAGCTTACTCTTGAGATTACACGGTTTCAAGCTGATCAGCACTGACATCGATGTATATTTTACTGGTTCCTGACCGGATTAAGCAACAAATTGTCAAGATATTTACATGGATACAAAGATTAGGAGATGGACTACCAAATAAAGCATTTTCATTGAGACGCAAGGTGAATTTGATATTTTTTGACGTCTTGAACGTGTACTGCACGAATTACTTTTTTTCATCATTTTTCAAGCTCTAATTACGCTATGATATTTTTCATTTACAATAATTTGAGTAACATGTGACGATAGTTTATATATTTTCCTTGAATTTGATACCAAATTTTATTTGTGAACATAAGGTGTATTTTTGTTGCCGAAAGCCCAAGGACAAAATCCCCTTACGCAGCTCATTACTCTGCAAGCCTAGAGCGGGCTTGCATACGATTTGAATAAATACGAGCGAATTATCGGGTGCTGCGGACTGACTGCTTGGTTAATAAAAACGAAACATCAGAGAGGGTTTAACAGAAAGGATTTCAACTCCGCTTGAAAGAATACAAAGAAGGAGAAGATCGTGTGCTTATTCTGACTGATTAAAGAAACAACTAAGGAATTCTCTAAATAACAGCCTAAATATTACAGTCGTCATCCTTTGATATCTCTTAGAGATGGGCTAAAGAGGGTGACATTTTCAGAACATGCTCATCACACCTTAGTTTGATGACTTTGTGCCTACTGACACCATTTTTGCGAAATCCAGGGTGCCCCGGCCAAAATCGTAAAAAATCCAAGCTGGTCGCCGTTTCGGCTTTGAAAAAGACATTTCTGGTTATAACTCGGCTATTCTTTGGTCAATTGTGATGGTTTTGGTGTCTAACCCCATGTTTTTGGGGTCAAGGAAATGGATTATAATGATAATTTTAGTGTAAAACCTAATCTTCCACATGATATTAACCTTGTGCCCATATTTAGACATAAATTTTCCTTGCCCTTTACCCCTACCCCAGCTGCCATTTTTTGCACTTTTTTCTGTATTTTTTCAAGTAGTATTGACTACCATACTCTTAATGACAAGTTCTAGCTTTCAAAAATGGTGTTTTCTACCAACAATAGTACAGCAAGGATTGTGTCATGCAGATACCGGTATGTGGCTGGTGCATTCAGGATGCATGGTAACTGTGCCGGCAACCAGTGCTAATACTGTTTCTGCATTGAGTGCCCAATGCCTGTTGGAAGATATTACCTTTTTACACGTTCAAGTCTTTTCAGGAACAGCATTTTTTTTTTCTGTCAATTATTTCTCCGACATTAAGAATTGTAATGATGTTCAGATAAATTCTCAGTCAACATAACAAACGAAAATTGCACAATGAAATTACTGACAGTGACATACAGGATAGTAACTATCATAAGAATCTAAGATAAAAAGCATAACCTCATTAAAAGGGCATTCCTAACAACATATTCCTTTGTAGAGGGAGACAAACTGAAGAAACTCAAAAACTTGAGCCTTCAACCCTCTGAATGATATCTTTCTTTCATTTAGCATATTCCTTATCATAATCATGAATTGCAAAAAGAAAAAGAAAATCATCAAAGAATGGACTTCTTGAAATATTATGAAATAATGAAGAATAACAGGTACATGCTAAGGAATTAACTCTCCCCTCAAAAGCGTGTTTCCGTCAATGTGTTTATCTCTTGACCGATTTTCAGTGATAAATTAATGGACCTGCGTTTCTACTTTTTTCGACATTACATGTAGCCTGTACAATGGTAAAAACTTTGTGCTGAGATTTCAAAACTTTGTTATAAGATGGACGTGTCTTAAGTAACGCTAACTTTGATTTAAATTTTATATAAAAAGAATACTGTTTTTACACAGATGAATTTAATCTTAATTTCTAGGACACGAAAAAGAAACATCTCTGTTCAGTTATGGGATTGTCCCCAAGGAGACGTCCCCGGGGCAGTTGTCAGGTGGGAGTTGTCCTCCGGGGGAGTTGTCCTCCGGGGGAGTTGTCCCCCGGGGGAGTTGTCCCCCGGGGGAGTAGTCCTCCGGGGGAGTTGTCCTCCGGGGGAGTAGTCCTCCGGGGGAGTTGTCCTCCGGGGGAGTTGCCCCCGGGGGAGTAGTCCCCCGGGGGAGTGGTCCTCCGGGGGAGTGGTCCTCCGGGGCAGTTGTCCTCCGGGGGAGCTGTCCCTCGGGGGAGACATCCTCCGGGGGAGTAGTCCTCCGGCGGAGACGTCCTCCCGGGGAGTTGTCAGGTGGGAGTAGTCCCCGGGGGAGTTGTCCTCCGGGGGACAAGTCCTAGACCCCTTTTAAACCGACCGCCCTTTTTCCCTTTGAAAAGCACGTAAATCCAATGAATGGGCAAATAGACCGGTGTTAACAATAATTACGTGTATTTACTACCTTAATGAGGATATTCTTCAATTCTTTTTCCTCCTGTCCTCAAGTCATTTACATGTATCCCCTATTTTTTCTTGATTTGTATTCATGTGCGAATGTTCCAGCGTATTGCGCCCCGGCCCACACGTATTTTTGATTTTATACGCGAGAAAGCCATTGAGGGAGGAGGATGGTCGATCTTCGACGAGTAGGGTCTAGAACCGCATAGTAACAAAGGCCAGTGTACGATCTTTAATAGCAAGTCTACCGTGAGTGTAGTAGACTTACTATCAAAGATTGTACACCGACCTTTGTTACTATACAATTCCGGAATCCACAGTTCTTAACGTAGTCGTTACATACGGCCGAGCTGCAAAGTTGAGATTGCGTGAAGGATAACTAGGGCCTAGGCTATACACAGCCCAGTCGCTGCACAGCTGCGTCTGGTCGGGCTGGGCCCTACGTAAGGATATAAATTAATGATAGAAAGACCTAGGCCTATTGTACTGAGATGACACTGAGACCTGAGTCAAGAGCGATATTACGAAGTTAATGTGTCTCACATTTACATCAAAGCTCATCACACAGCCGAAATTTTGACATGCACTTCTATTTTCTAAACGTAGGGCCTAGCTAAAATCTTACGGTAGTCCCTAGACCCAGCAAGTTAGTACAGCGACCAGCCCGATTTAATATTGTTAGGCCTACTGTTGCTGCTCTGAAGTACGAGTCCAAGTCAGAACTACAAGCTCGGTTCATTTTCAGTTCAGAATAAAAACAACTCTCGACAATCATAAATTTTGAAGTCTATCTGGCATTGGTCCTGCGTCACCAGCATTGTCCCCTGGCCTGCCGTGTGGCAAGGGTTCGTACTGCCAATCTCCAGGAAGTCCGTCCGCTTCAACCGGCCGGACCGCCCTGGGCCTTCCCCCCTAGCTCGCCCGCAGCGTCTCCCTCCTGCGCCCCGCCGTGCGGCTTCGTCATCAACATCTATCTCTCCAACTTCACCAGGGTCATCATCAGTAGTTTCATCATCGCTATCATCACTAGTGTATATCACTCAGTTCATCATCGTGTCCACATTCAAATTCCACCAAGAAATCATCCTGATCATCACTGACCTTAACATACGATGTCATTATCGAAAAACAAACTTTCAAAACTTTCTTTTTATATGCAAATACCGGGTATCTACAACAACTTGTATAATACAATGCATGCATTATGCGCGCGCGGGGGGGGGGGGGGGGTCTGCGGCGCTCGAGACCTTGCGCGATTCCCTTCACCCCATGACGTCATCGGCAAAGCCTCGAAATTTACGCTGTGACCTAGATTTCAGTGAGATGACAAGTGTAAATCTTCAATATCCTCTAACTCCACTTCAAAAAGGCCATTTTAAACGATGTAAACGGCAAATTGTTCTATGTGTCCCACTCTTTGACTTCATATACAATATGATATCTTCAGTATTCCCCTTTAAAGGGATAGTACAGTATTGGTGGAAGTGAAAATTGGGCTTTTAACTTTTTGTGAGATACCAAGAAAACACTTATGAAATAGTACAGAGCATATACCATTTTAAGAGGAATTCAAAGTTGATTTGATGAAAATCGGGTTTGGAATGACTGAAACATCCACAAACAAAGTAAAACAAAGCGATCATAATAGAATGTGGGTCCCACACTTTATTGAATCGCTCTGTTTTGGATATTTCAGCCATTTCAAAACCAATTTTCATCGAATAAATGTTGAATTTCTCATGGAATTACATGCTCTTTCATATTTCATAAAAAGGTTTGACATTACCTCACCAAAAAATGTTAGAAACCTGAAATTAGTTGTCAACCAAAACTATATGATCCCTTTAACTGGGGGGGTTCACCAAATTGGGCCCAACTTTTATTTTTTTCACCTTACTCTTCTTCATCTTTTTCTAGATGAAATTCGTCAATAAACGTATCAAGAATTATCACTGGTGTGGAGAATAACTTTACACATTGACTCAATGTCCCATCCCTGGGCACTCCAAGGCCCCCCCCCTTTCCCATATAATCTGAAAAAAAAGGTGAAAGAGAACAAAAAATGTGAAACCAGAGATATTCTCAGAAAATGCAATGGTGAATTTTCTTTCAGTGTTATTTGTATTAGATTCAATTGTGGTGCTTTTAAGGCAAAAAAAAAAATTATCTTTTGTTGTGATTGCTGAGAATGTATGGCCTCATTTTTTACCTTTTTTGCAGTTATTTTTGCCAGTACATTATTGTATGACCAATTACAAACGAGCGTATGCTCCTTGAAGAATATTCAAGCTGTTCTCACCCAGTTTTCGAAGAAAAAAAAAGACAACAACAAAAATCTTCCGATACTCAGGTGACCGAGACATCCCTGGGTCTCTCCTTAATGTCAAGTGACACACATTAGTTGATTGCTAGTACACAGCAAAACACAACAAAACTTGATTAAAATTGTTCTGCGATTATATCGCATACTCTATGTCGTGTTTATGCATTTGCATGACACAGTACATAATGAGTGAAACAACATTATGTTACATCACGTTTTGTGGTTCTTACTGTTTGATTTATTCAGGCGCATTATTTCTTTATTTTTTTCATGCGTTTGAAAAAGCCGAAGGATATATATATATATATATATATATATATATACATATATATATACATATATATATATAATATATAATATATGTGTGTATATATATATATATATATATATATATATATATGTACAGGGTGGCAAAGAAAGAACGGAACACCTGAGATCCTTAATTCAGCAACATTGTTGCAAATATGTCATTATTTTGCATACTGTTAGAAAGACCATTTTTTTTCCCAATAGTATGACACCAAGTTCTTTAATTTTGGTTAAAGCGTTATGATTTTATATTATCAGGCGTCTTATCAGGCACAATCTTCCCAGGGAAAGATTCTTCACCCGAGGCTTCCCCGAGGCTACCCTGCGTTTTGTGGCCTGTTAAGACGGGGTATAAGTGCCCAACAGGTCGTCCCATTCACAATGATAACGGACAATGGTAATCACACCGTCCGCCCACATTCCACACATTGTGAAAGCTACTGGTTCTATGGCAAGCCGAATTCTCGCTGATTTCGGTATCGCTGAGAGTGCAAATTGATCACATTTTGAAAATTGGACCTAAAATCATGATGCATTAACCAAAATAAAGATTTTGGAGTCATTTTATTGGAAAAAGAATGGTCTTTCCAACAGTGTGCAAAATAATGACATATTCACAATTATATTGCTGAAATTAAAGATATTGGGTGTTCCGTTCTTTCTGGGCCACCATATATATATATATATATATATATATAATATATATATATATGTATATATATATATATAAACCCTTCAAAAAAGTTTGGAAATCTGACTTCAGTTGTAAATTTATCCAGCTTGTAAGCACTATACAATACATGCTTGATATAAATGGAAGAGTATTAAATTCTCTTTAAAATAATATCCTACTCATTATGATTATGCTATCAAGTAAAGAACTGTACTCAAAAGTGTCTGATAAGGTGTGCAGAGAAAAGTTGCAAAATGAACAAGAACTGTCCTTTTGAAGGAGAATGGTCGTGAAGAGTACATACAGAACATGTTCTTTTGTGTTATGTCTTTTGTTTTTAACTGGTCAGCCATGAAGGCAAATTTCAATAGGAATCTTAAATTCACATTCAAGTTTTCAGTGGTGCCATGCCAGGCAATTGTGATAGCTCATCAAGTTTTGTGGTTGTACATCATGCCACGTGGAAGCAATGTTCAAAAACCCCTGCATATATAGGGCAAATTGAAGCCGAGATGCTTCAAAAAGATGACAACGCAAAACCACACAGAGCGAGACATGTGCGCAACTTTCTCCAGAGAGAGAGAGAGCATCATTAGAAATGGACTGGCCTTCATGCAGCCCAACGCCGTAAATCCATACTGAGGAGTGGGGGGGGGGGGGGGGGATGGTCACCATCACCACGATTACAAGCCCATAACCGGACCGGCGCAGCCTTTTTTTTTTTTTTTGGGGGGGGGGGGTGGGGGGGAGAAGCTTTGTGCCCCCCTCCCCCCCTACACACACACGCTTTACAGGGATCGGATGCCCCACTCTTTTGCATGAAATATAAAGTGGGAAAAAATTGGCAGCAACAACATAAAGGCTTTTTGTTCTTGTTGCTTTTTTTTTTGCTTGTCAGACGACTTTCGGCGGAAAATCAGACCTTAAAAGTATGAAAACATTTTTTTCTTTTTGGGAAATATCTGTGAGAGGGAGCGGAACGACCGAACGGGGGAAGGGTGTGTAGGGGGGGGGGGGGGAGGGTATCCTTCTCCCACACGAGGAAGATTTTGCATTTTCAGACCTGAAATTCAGCGATCTGGTGCTCACTTGTGGTGAAAATTTTGTTTTCTTTTCTTTAAAAAAACACTAAGAAAATGAAATATTCACAATATATTATTGAATTACAAAATCGTGGTATTTCAGCTCTTGCTGTGCGACATCACTGTGAAGGCTTACTAAATAATGGGGCCTATCATCGGCGTAGGCAGGATTTGATCTTAGGAGGAGCGGTTATGTGAGGGAACGAATCAAGCGCGGGGGGAGGGTATGGTAGGGGGGTTTTCCCCTCCTACGGTGAAATCTCTTTGCGTTGAAAATTTTGACATTTTTCAGTCCAAAAACTGCCGTTTGTAGCTATATTCTTCGCTTTGGAAATTTAAGGGGGGCACACCAGGCGCAACTGCTGTCAATCACTGGCAGCAACATCACGAGAATGGCATAGCGATTAAATGCGAGCGAGTGGAGCGAGCGAGCATGAAAATTTTAACATTTTACAGTCTAAAAACTGCCGTTTGTAGCTATACTTTTTCACTTTGGAAATTAAGGGGGGCCGCATCAGGCGCAACTGCTGGCAATTACTGGCAGCAACCTCAGGAGAATGGCATAGCAGTTAGATGCGAGCGAGCGGGGCGAGCGAGCTTGAAAATGTTGACATTTTACAGTCCAAAGACTGCCGTTTGTGGCTGTATTTTTTTCGCTTTTGATGGGGGCACACCGGGCGCAACTGCCGGCAATCGGGCAGCAACATCAGAATGGCATAACGATTAAATGCGAGCGAGCGAAGCGAGTGAGCTTGAAAATTTTGATATTTTACAGTCCCACATGTCCTTTGTGGCTGTACTAGTAATTTTTCGCTTTGGAAATTAAGGGGGGGGGGGGGCGCACCGGGCGAAAACTGCTGGCAATTACTGGCAGCAACATCAGGAGAATGGCATAATGATTAAATGCGAGCGAGCGAAGCGAATGAGCTTGAAAATGTTGACATTTTCCAGTCCCAAAAACTGTCGTTTGTGGCTGTATTTTTTCGCTTTGGAAATTAAGGGGGCGCACCGGGCAAAAACTGTTGGCAATTACTGGCAGCAACATCAGGAGAATGGCATAATGATTAAATGCGAGCGAGCGAAGCGAGCGAGCTTCAAATTTTGACATTTGACAGTCCCAAAACTGCCGTTTGTAGCTATATTTTCGCTTTGGAAATTAAGGGGGGCGCACCGGGTGCACCTGCTGTCAATCACTGGCAGCAACATCAGGAGAATGGAATAGCGGTTAAATGCGAGCGAGTGGAGCGAGCGAGCTTTAAAATTTTAAAATTTTACAGTCCCCAAACTGCCGTTTGTAGCTATATTTTTCGCTTTGGAAATTAAGGGGGGCGCACCTGCTCACAATCACTGGCAGCAACATCAAGAGAATGGCATAGCGATTAAATGCGAGCGAGCGGAGCGAGCGAGCTTTAAAATTTTAACATTTTACACTCCAAAAACTTTTTTGAAATTTGAACATTTTACACTCCAAAAACTGCCGTTTGTAGCTATATTTTTCGCTTTTGTTTGTCCCACTTTTATTTGAGAACCATCCCCCCCCCATCGACGCCTCTATACATATTAGGTTGCTTTTGTTAAGTGAAAGATCTGCTGCACACTCTTTGATAAATTAGGGAATATACGTCTATGTCAAAAGTGTACAAAGTTTATCCCTTATCCTGTATAGCGGACCTTTTGCATGTTCATGATTGCAATACAACGATCTGGTGCATAGTTCTGGCGATATTTGGACAATTTTCCATTAAGAAAGTTCGAGATTTGTCCTCATCTCGGGAATTGCTTGGGGGATAAATGATTTGTCTGTCTTAACACTTCCTTTGGGGCGGGGCAAATGCCCCTTTGCCCCACATATAGATTCGACGTCCCTGATCTTCCCTTGGTATGCCCATAGATGTATCCTGACTGAGTCATCAGTCACTGTCGTTTCTCAGGAATGATTCAGGAAATGGAGGGGGTTCAATTATGGCGATAAAGTTGTTGTTATTGTTTGTTTGTATGTTTTCGTACATATTTTGCAGATGGTCCCCAGTTACTCGCGTCATAGCATGTTTATATGTAGACCTATATCATTTGACGTTGTCAACGCCTGAGCCATACCTTACAGTGTATGTCGATGTTACTTTCTTCGCGAGCGAGCGAAGCGAGCGAGCGCTTGAGAAAAGTATACATTTTCCTACAAGATAGAATGCTGTTCAGCTCTGTTACCTGTCTGAAGGCCGGCGTACAAACGTCATGCAATATGCCAAAATTGATACAATCACATTTCTGCTTCCTCCATTTTTTCCCCTAAAAATTCAGGGGGGGGGGGGGGGATGATTGTACAGGCCATCCCCCCCTCCTCCATTTCAGGGGGGATATATCCCCCCCATCCCCCCCCCCGGGATTTACGCCCATGATGCAGCCCCGACCTCAACCTCATACAGCATTTGTGGGATCAACTCGAGCTGTGGGGAAGAGGGTTACAAATGCAACGACATAGGCAGGACTCCGTCAGATACTGGTTGACGCTAATCAACAGCATGAGGACACGGTGCCAGGCGGTGGTGCAAGCACTTGGCTCGTCCACTAGATGCTGAGCCCCGATCATGTTCATTGTTAATATAAAGACAAAGTAACCATAAAGTAAACACAAAATAACGACAAAATGAAGACAAAATAAAGATGAAACTCCAATAAAATTAAGACCATGTCATTTTACCTCTTTATGTCTTTGTTGCGCTTAATGTGGCGAGGTTCTGTGAGATGAAATGGTTTGAACCATGATCGTTTGTGTGTGTGTGTGTGTGTGTGTGTGAGTGTATGTGAGTGTGTACGTAATGTTGTGTTTGTGTGTGTGTTTATCTCTTTGGTTGAAGGCATACATACATGTTTCACTCCATAAAAATGCTGATGTTGCAGTAAATGAACACCAAAGAAAATGGGGAACTCACTCATCACAAGGAAACTGCATTTCAGACGTCAAAAATTGGGCCATTTTGCAACTTTTCAATTCTGACTTTACCTCATATTTGTAAGCACTGCACCTCCATATATACGATAATCATAATAAGTATGACATCATTTTAAAGAGAATTAAACAATTTTTATGTGGTACTAAGCACAAATATACAACTTCTAAGGAGAGATGAGAAATGATTGATTAAACTCAGATTTCCAAACTTTTTTGAAGGGTTTATATATATACCGGGTGTCCAAAAAAAAAAAAAGAGGAACGGTGGATTTTCAGTACCTTTCGTTCTAAAAGTGATATATTTTTTGACATCAGTAGAAACAGCATCTTCCGCAGAAGACAATGATACCAAAATCATTAAATTTTGTTAAGCACTTTTTTTTCTACGCTTATTTCTGTGAATGCAGTCATTTTCAAATTTCGCCGGATTTTTGCGACCTATGAGATAATAATTTTGGCGCGACACGTTATCCACACGGTTACATACATAATATTGTGTAAGCTCGGTGATCCATGTCAACAAAAGATACAGCTTTCACATTGGGCGCGGGCCAGTAAAAAACAGTGTGTGTGTGTGTGTGTGTGTGTGTGTGTGCACGCCCAATGTGGAAGCTGTGTCTTTTATAACATATCACTTTTAGAACGCAGGGTACTGAAAATCCACCGTTCCGCTTTTTTGGGGGACACCCGGTATATATATATATATATATATATATATATATATATATATATATATAGTATACTTTTTTAAGGGGGGAGGGGGGCTTTTTTAATGGTGAAAATCCAACATATCTTTATTAATCGTCATCGAGTCTAACAGCTGTGTAAAAATCTGTTCGACGGCTTTCCGAGGAAATTTTTAAGTCAGCATCGTGATCTACAACAGCCTCGGTGACAGTTGAGTGATCGTGCATTGTAGCAAGTTCCAATGATGGAAAGCCGGTACCATCAGCGATGTTTATGAAGTCATCCTTGAAAAAAAAAAGCAAAACAACAAGTTTATTTGAGCCAAAAAAAAGAAACACTAAAAAACAAAAAACAGAAACAAACAAAAACAAAACATGCTGTTATTGCTAATAAACATCGGTACGTACATTTGGTGTATTTAGAACTATAATTATCTAAACAATGTTGTTCCCTAATTCTGTTAGAGTTTCACAAACCTTAGTCAAGTTAGTACGTGAAAACCGATATCTAAAAACACAGCATGAAAGCTTAAGTTTCATTTTGTTTTATTTCTCCACTCGTAGGACGGGTATCAATGTGACGAACCGTAAAAGTAAATACGATAAACAAGAGTAGTCATAAGAAATAGATAAATACATATACATGGTGGCCCAAAACGAACGGAACACCTAAGACCTTTAATTTCACAAATTTTGTTGGAAATATGTCATTGTTTTGCATACTATTGGAAAGGTCATTCTTTTTTCCAATAGAATGACACCAAGTTTTTTAATTTTGGTTCATGCGTTATGATTTTAGGACCATTTTTGTCAACCCTTGCAATTTTCAAAATGTGATCATTTTGCACTCAGAGATACCGAAACCAGCGGCAATTCGGCTTGCCATAGAACCAGTAGCGTTCACAATGTGTGGAATGTGAGGCGGACGGTGTGATTGTCATTGTGAATGAGACGACCTGTTGGGCTCACTGAGATGCTAAATTTAGCTGGAAAATAGAGAGGTGTTTTTTTTTTTTTTTTTTTTTTTTTTTTTTTTTTTTCAAAAGGCATGATTAGCAGTGACTTAAGTTCATGAGTGGTATTATCAAGCCCGTACTATGAATTAAGTGTTAGGAACCTGGGACAAAGACGAACACAGGGCAAAGTGAAACACTCCCATTATATCTATGTATATTCAGTCTTGAATTTAAAGCTCATGCACCAAGAACGCTCTAGGGAGTCTACATCTTTTAGTGTCAGAACCGTTCAAATAAATGAATGTATGCGTGTTTTTAGGGAAAATGTCAGTTTTTCATACCTCAAAACCAATAATTGGTAGTTGCATATCTTATGCCAAATTATCGTGCTTATCTGAAATATCTCGAGAACCACTTGTTTAAGCTTCCATGAATCTTGGTATCAGGGCTAGCAGACATTGGCCGACGTCACAGTGATGCATGTTCGAAAAATTATACATGGTTGGGGCAAAGTGGACGGGGCAAGGTGGAACATGTCAACTAATGGGCTTGTGGGTAAAATAAATTTTGGTACGTTTCCACGCACGCGGCATGCCTTGCTGCAGCTATATGCCCTCCTCTAGTTGCTGGATTGAATCGGTACCAGAATCTGATCTCGAGTCCGTGTCTGTATCACTATTCTGAGGTTGGTCATGTGACATAACAGTTCACGAAAATTGCATACAATTTCTTGAAATATATTACAAATTATGTTTTCCAATTACAACTTTAGAAAATGCTTAAAATTCTCTAGTGGAAAAATCACAAGTACAAAAGGTTATTGTCGGGCCTAGATACTCTTTAATTTCAAAACTGTGTAAGAATGTTTTGAGGAAACAGGATATTCAAAACTATACAAGAATTTACAAGGCTATAAGTACAGCAATTTAACAAGAAGTATATGGGTTTTTACGTATTGAAGGCAACCTATAGGAAAAGTTTTTCATGTTGCCCCGTTTCACATTCCAATTTGCCCCTATAGTCTGGGGCAAAATGGAATTTTCATACTTTTTCAAATTCACAGTAACTGATAAAACTGATAATTTGAAAACAAATTTTACTATCATTAGTTAGCGGTTTTAGTCCTAAGGTAATAGTGTAAACCAAAAATCTTGCTTTACTCTGCTTTGAATTCCCGCTTTGGCTGGACAAAGAATTTTTGGTCCACTTTGCCCCTGGTTCCCCTATATTGGTGAATACAGTGAGAACTGAGAATATTGCTGTGTCGGTTAATGATTAAATTTATTTATGATCTTCATTATGCTTGCTTTTTTGTAGTTTTTAGCCATCTGAACGTAATTATACAGGTCAGACAGCTCAGATTCGGATTTTTTAACTCTTTATGTAACACGTTGCACCCTCGACGGCGTGCCAACTTCGAATATTTTGCTCAAACGCACAAACCCGCCTAATGCGATCGATAAATCGCCAAAAGTCACAGAACTATGAAAGCGTTTGTCGCGATTTCATTCCTCTCACATATAGCTTGCATTTCATGTAATGATTGCACAGATAGCAATATTCCCTAATGGATTTGCGTGTAAATTCTAATTTTCTGTCTCTGTTTTGTATGCAAAAGTTGTACATTGACAGTATTGTATAGCTACTGGTCATTGGAAAGAAAACAAATCATAGATTCGGCATACAATGTAACGTCAAACTAAAGTCTGGCATTTTCCCTATGACTTTCCTCACCACATATCCAGGTTTTAGCAGAAATGTATAAAAGTTACATACAGTGTACAGTGGCGGATCTACATGGGGGGGGGGGGGTTCCTTGGGTTTAACCCCCTACCCTTCCCCCGCCCCCCCCCCCTCTTGGACTGCCAAGTGAAAATTTAATGTGCATAGGAAAACGCCATCATAACATGTCCAGAGTCAATAACTTATTAAGTTAATAACCAAACACATGATAATTCTGGATATAACTGTGTATTAAAACGTTCCTTGATCTAAAAAGACGTTCTCATGGACTGTTTTCTATGGTCTCCATTGCGTTAGTAGATGCCAGGAAACATAACTTACGGGGGTTCAAATAGAAAAAAAAAAATGGCGTGCCGCTACGCGCTGCGCACAGACATCGCCGCTTCTGCTCTGCATTGTGGTTGGTTCAAACTCAGGGACCGCGGAGTAGAGCATACAAGTGTGCTTAAAATCGCGAGGTGGCAACCCTAAAAATGAAAAATCTCCCTACTGGTTTCGGTATCTGTGAGTGCGCAAAATGTTCACATTTTGATAAATGCATGGGTTGACAAAAATTGTTCTAAAATCATAACGCATTAGTCAAAATTAAAGAACTTTGTATCATGTTATTGGAGAAAGAATGGTCTTTCTAATAGTATGCAAAATAATGACATATTTGCAACAATATTGTCGAAATTAAAGATCTTAGGTGTCCCGTTCTTTCTGGGCCACCTGTACAGTATACGTATGTGATGCCGTGGTTTATCTAAAGGCCGTGTCACACCAAAGCGCGGGCTTGTGGCGAGGAGGTAGTTTCCAGTACGTAGCAGATTTTCAGCGGGCGAACAAGAATGTTTGCAATTTTCATTCATGCCTTGTCATACCGTACGGGGGAACTTCTGCGGCTTGACTTGCGGGGAAACAAATATACTCCAAGGAGTTCTCCGCAGTTGGTCCGCACCTGACAGTATTTAGCGCGTAGTTGCCCGGAGGTGTTCACGCAAGTCCGATTTAACCGCAGCCAAGTTTTGAGCACGACCAAAACTTTTTCCAGGTGAGTCGCGGGAATGCCCGTAGAGGTCCACGCAGAACGCCAGTAGGAGACCCTTAGCGGCAGTACTTCCCAGGCAATTCCCACGCAGGTACTTCGCAGTCCCGTATGCAGCCAAGATAATGAAATTCTGTGAGATTTCAGCCATTCCATTAGAGGAATTCCTTCACTAAGTTGTCAGCCCCCACGCGACTGGTACAAAGTTCACACAGTATACTCGCAAGTATAACGCGTCCAGCAAGTAAGACACATGCGTTGACCCGCACAAATCCTTTTCCGCCTTCAGGAATGTCCGGTATGCTAGAAAATCCCTACACGTAAGAAGCCAGAGTAGCTTGCCCGGAAAGGTGTGACAGGGCCTAAACACGGTTGCGGGTAAAAAAATATGCGTGCGCACCTCCGGGCGACTTCTTTTGAGATAGATGCTAGGTACTGTCATGTGCGGATATCTACGGGACCTCCGGGTAGTCAAAATTGTTCTTTGCAAGTCGCACGCAAGGCTGGTGTGACACGGCCTTTAAGGAATACAAGTGGAAGAGAACGTTATCAATCAGAAGTTCGCTTGACATGGATAATGACATCTTGGCGTTATGGTTTATTACACACCTCTTTTATGTTTTAATGAGGGAGCATGCATTAAACATACACACAGATGTATTAAAACGTGAGCTTCTAAGTAATTTGTAAGTAACTTCTAAGTAGTTTGTACATAAAATTTCTATTGTTTTCGTTCAAATGCAAGTATGCCCGATGTTAAAATCATGGTATAAGTTATTCAACCAGGAATAACATCATGTGTCAGACTTCAATTACAGAAACATTACATTTTCGTCTCTTTTTTTTTTGTGCACGATCAATGGAAAATTGTTAGGTTTTGACTTGGTTTGTTCACTCATTTGCACATTAACTCTTTATGTGCCACGTTCGCACGTCCGGCTCAGTCGAAGGCGTGCCAACTTCGCATATTCTGCTCAACAAACAAAGCCGCCAAAATCTATCGATGAATTGCTAATCCCGCGGTACAATCAAAGCGTTTCTCGCGCTTTTGTTCCTGTCACATACGGCTTGCATTCTATGTGGTGATTGACTATCAAGCGGTGTTCCCAACTAGATTTGCGTGTACATTCTAAGTTTATGTCACTATTTCATGTGCAAAAGACATGCCTTTAAAGTAATGTAGAAACTGGTAATTTAAAGAAAAATTGAAAATAGAATTGTTATACATTGTATATGGAAGCAAAATTTGGCATTCCTCTTTAACTTTGCTCACTGTTATATCCAGCTTAACAGACATTTTTAGAAGTTATACAAATTGGAAAAACAGAATTCTTTCTCAAAGCATGACTACCTTCGTGTCTCAGAATAACGTGGCACACAGGGGGTTTCCACCATGGCACATAAAGAGTTAATATAAACTGAAAAAGAACTGCTCTGTAGAAATTTGCAAAGCTTCAAAATGTGATAACTTTCTCATTTTTTAAAAATCAGATCTCAGTCAAATTTTTACCGTTGAATTCGTAAGATTTGACTTTTTTATCAGACTTACTTGGACTGGATTTCCCCTTTAAAGTATTTCAGTACTCTAGGACAATGGGGTATTGTCTCGCCAACTCTAAACCATCCAGTGCGTTATTATGCATTAAACTCCTTTTCGATATCGCCATCATACATCATTCTGTCACTATTGGATTCATAATTAAAACGATCGGCTTCATAAGCTCGGATGCTATGATTTGTGAGTCGAGGAAATTGTAATATACATTTAACTGAACGACATCTTTTGTGACCCTGCACCTCAAAACAAACAAAAAGTCGCCAGACATGAATTTTTAGTTAAGACCATATTCTGAAAGAACAGACTTTAAGCTTTAAAATGATGTATAACTCAAATCAAATGGACTCTCCTAACCTATCTAAATAATGGAAAGAAAGCACAAACTCAGGAAAAGTGTGAACTGAGAAAAGAGGCTCTGAAGTACAGTGTCTATTCAAACGCTTAATCTTTACCAAACCGTGCTGGCTGTGCGATGAATGGGACAAAAAACAGGAAGTAAACCACCAGAGTAACAACAATGAAGGGATTGTCAGATTAAACTGAAATTGAGCACGCCTCATTAACACATTCTGTCCATAATTATTGCCAACTTTCAAAGCAGCAGCGTCATCGTTTCAAAAGTTATTAGAGTTGAAAGTGAAGAGTGTGGACAAGGTTTTTCAGAAATGAAAAAGGGATTCTAAAGACACACCTAATCACACTATTCTACCAAAAATGTTCGAGATAAACTGCTAAAAAAACACACTTTCCTTCCCGTTTTATGATACCAAATTTTAGCATAATGTAAAAGAAGACCCGCTCTTTCAGAAAGTATGAAAAAGTCAAGTTCGGCTAGGTTGACCCATTTCACTAATTTTCAGTCCTCACGCAAAATCAGTGTGTGCGACTTTATGTTCGTTTTGAGGTGCGCGGTCACATTTAATGCCACGATAACAGCGATAGGACATTACAGTTAATGCAGAGTAATAGGGCGACAACTAGCCAGTTGAAATACAGCTTTTTGAAAAGTGACTGAAACATGATTGTTTTCTTATTCATAAACATTCAGAACATCAAACCAAACGTTAACTTTGCTATTTCATCAGCAACCTTTTGTTCTCTGTAACTGGTGATGTAAACGATGTTGACGTACCATTTTCCGCCGCAAAATCCCTATTAGACCCCGTTTACAGTGCGGGGCTGAGACAAGCCGCAACCGAACACAGCCTCAATTGCGAGGCCGAGCCCCGCAATTTTGTCCGTTTACACTGCCGGGCTCGGCCGCGCTTTTGATTCAAGCTTTTCAATATTTTGTCGAAGTGGCGCTCTGCTTGTAAACAAACGCAATTTGGTATTGTCTGGTTTTCAGACCCTTTGCCAACTGAATTCCGTGGCGACGAAGTCGCCGTTCGGGCAAAGGCCTTTGCCGAAGGAAAAAAATCCTTGGTAGGACAAAACCACCTTAAACTATACTAATATCCTGAATAGCGAAATAGTACATGCAGAGGGTTTGGAAACCAGACTAAAATTGGCCGCGCACTTGGCTTAGTTTGCGTTTACACTGAGAAAAGGCCGAGACCACCTCCAGAGCGTGGCCAAATGCGAGGCCATTTTTGGCCTCGCACTTGGCATTTTGCGCGTTTTCACTGAAATGAACGTGGGCTCGGCCGCGGCCGAGCCTCGCACTGTAAACGGGGTCTTAGTTGCAGTTCTGAAATTCTCATTGTTCGTGATCTTTACCCAGAGGCCAGATGTATCTCAAGACATCTGCCTTTATCAGGTATTAAGCAACAGGTGGGAAAATCAAACAAAGCAAAAGATTTAAAGATGCTTAAGAAGGTTATCAAATGCATACCTGTTTGGTCGTGCTTTCATGCTTATCACTGAGCAACTGGGTTAATGGTTTCTCATTGATGGTGATGCCCTCAATGAGCTGTATGTAGAAGATTGTAAAAACAACAACAAAAATACAATTTTACGAGTATTCTATTATGTATAAACAGCATTTCTTGATAAGTTAATGTCGAAATAATAGAATTTCGTTCTTTCCTTTCGCTCTCTCTATCACACATATTCTCTGGAATGAAATTTTTGAGCAAAAGGATATCATGTGTTTACTATATGTCTAGTCTAGTAGACGGTCATATTATACCATGGCGAGTAAAAAAGGGCTTGGACATGGATCAAGCTTTATTCTCATCGTGGCCGACTGCATGCAGTTTTTGATGATAATGACAGAGTGATGAATATTGATGAGTAGTCAATAATGTAATGGGAATGAATGACATCACTAAGGCATCACTGCTATTCAACCTCAAATTTCACATTCATTTCAAGTTTGTTTGTTTGTTTTAACAAGATAAGACTTGGTTAAGTAGCCAAGTGAGCAGCTTAATCAGGTCAGCTGACGAAGAAAGGGTATACATGTTTTATGTCATGTATGTGATAATAGCAGTGGGGCAGATAAGTGAAAAATATGCTCACATCTTGAAATTTTGCATAAAGGGGTATTTGGAGGCTCTGATATGAAAAAAAAAAGAATGCCGGATCCAAGAGATCTGGCCGCGGGGTTGGCCGCCATTTTGAATTCCAATATGGCCGCCGTCAAAGATCCCTATCTTCAGTTCTGAATGACCTAAGCCACTGCAATTTGATACATAAAAGGATGGTGATATGATGACTTCAATAACAGACTTATTAGATATGCCTGACAAGCTGCACGGCAGCCAATTTGAATTTTCCTACATAGTTGCCATGTTTGAGTGTTGAAAATCTCTATCTCGGGTTTGTAAATTAGGCTACTTGATTGAGCGCGCGTTTGAAACTGATTGAGTGCGCGCTGCTGTAGTTACATTATGATGTCAGTGAAAGGTGCATTCTGCTTCACTTTTGCTGCACTTTTTGGCATGCCCATGAATGTTAGTCATAGTGTTTGTCTTCGCAGCCATATCAAAATTCAAAATAGCGGGCATTACGTGTGTCAGACACATAACATTAGTCTATTTTTTTTTTTAATCAGTATGTTAACATACTTGTTTGCACCTAATTCCAGCGTCACTCACCACTTAGAACTCGAGAAGGGATTTTGAATATTTCATCGAGGTGGCCATATTGAAATTCAAAATGGCGGCCATTCGATGTTCGTCAGACACTTCAAATTAATCTGTCATCAAATTTAACATGCAAACGCTTTTGAATACCAAATTTTTGTGCCACAGGTCATTCAGAACTGAAGATACGGATCTTTAAATTTGTTTTGTGATGGCGGCCATATTGGAATTGAAAAAAAATGCGGCTGTCCCCGTGTTCAGATCTCTTGGATCCGGCATTTTTTAAAATCAGCGCCCCAAAATACTCCTACATGCAAAATTTCATACTTTCCGCCGGATGTGAGCATCTCGACCAATTTTTGCTACATACCTGCCCCACTATAGAGGCAGTTCTCGATTTTTTTTTTAAATTCATGTTCCATATTCCACATTTTATACAAGTTTTATATTCCATTGGATTTTGAAAAAGAAATGTTTAAACACAATGGTCAGTATGAACCAATATTGCACAAATATAATAAGACGTATAATTGACGTGTAAGGAACCCACCAAAAAGCAAAGCTTGTAGAGTGTGGGTTCCAAAAATATAATATGTGATCCTGCACCAGAGCCTCAAAACAAACTTTAGTTAAGACCATATTCTAAAAGAGCAAAATGATGTATAACTCAAATCAAATGGACTCTCCTAACCTATCTAAATATTGGAAAGAAAGCACAAACTCAGGAAAAGTGTGAACTGAGAAAAGAGGCTCTGAAGTACAGTGTCTATTCAAGCGCTTAATCTTTAGCAAACCGTGCTGGCTGGGCGATGAATGGGACAAAAAACAGGAAGTAAACCAACAGAGTAACAACAATGAAGGGAATATCAAATTAAACTGAAATTAAGCATGCCTCATTAACACATTCTGTCCATAATTAATGCCAGCTTTCAAAGCAGAAGCTCTATCCTTTCAAAAGTTATTAGAGTTGAAAGTGAAGAGTGTGGACAAGGTTTTTCAGAAATGAAAAAGGGACTATAAAGACACACATAATCACACCTATTCTACCAAAAATGTTTGAGATAAACTCTTAAAAAGAAAACCACACTTTCCTGCCCGTTTTATGATACCAAATTTCAGTATAATGTAAAAGAAGACCCACTCTTTCAGAAAATATGAAAAAGTCAAGTTCGGCGAGGTTGACTCATTTCACTTCTTTTCAGTCCTCACGCAAAATCAGTGTGTGCGACTTTATGTTCGTTTTGAGGTGCACGGTCACATATAGGCTTTTAGTACAGTATATCAATGTAAAAAATGACGTAACATGCAAAAATACAAGATGTCGAGAATATCATAAAGTTTACGGAATGTACAAGGTATTGTATGATGTTTATGATTGAACTTATGGTATCAATGTTAAGAAAGTAGCAAGTTGATCAAACTAATGAAGTCATCCGAGCCAGGCATCATTTGAGTATGCAGAAATGTGTAAAGTGATTACGGCAAAATAATTAAACGTAGGATTTTATAAAATTGGTTTTAAGATTTTGCTTAAAAATACTTTGAGAACTTGATTGTAACCGAACCTAATCTAACTCATTCCAAAAAGAAGGGCCGGTCGATGTAATTGTCTTAAGGGCTAAAACTGTACGAACAGGGAAAAAAATGATAGGATTCACTGTGTCTTGTAGGGTAAGTATGGATATCACTGTTTTTAACAAAAATTGAGGAAAATATACAAGGAAGATCACCAGTATTCAACTTATACATAAGAATTCCAATATGATACATATACAAATCAGAAATTATAAACAATTTACTTGAAACAAACAATTCATTAGTGTGATCAAAAAAATGTGCAGGATGATAATCCGCAAGGCCTTTTTCTGAATCAAAAATAACGAATCGATTTTAGTCTTTGATCAATTCCCCCAGGCTAATATATATTCCGTAATTCAAGTAAGGTAAGGTAATGTAGAGTTCATGATAATCTTTTGTTTTTCAAATGTGCAAACCCTTTTAGACTGTTTATTAATGGCATAAATAAATTTGGGTGTTTTTTATTTTTTTAGCTTCTGTATATCAGTACATTAGATTTGTTCTTTGATATTGTCTTAATGCCTTTTTAGTCTGTATATGAATGAGTTATTTGTAATCGGAAAATTGAGTTTAACCGATCTGTCATTTTGCTTGTAGAAGTATAAAGAATAATTTTGATCATATCTACCCATTTTACAAACTTTCAGACACAGGTTTTCACTCATTGATGTATCAGAAACTTGGCTTAAGCAACAAGAATAAAATCTTGCCTACTACCAAATGATATATTTGAAGTGTTTGTTCGCAAAAACCGATAAGTCCATATTTTCCAAATGGAGATATTTGAAATTAAAGGTCAAGAAAAAAAGAGAATAATAAGAAAATGTTTTCTTCTTTTGATCATAACTTCAAAAATTGTACCTTTATATGTAGTGACCAATTTATCTTTCAAAAGGTATTATTTTGTACTTTATGACAGAGTTCGTACTTCAAAATCTTCAAAAATGGACTTATCGGTTTTTGCGTAAAAAAACTCTTCATTTATAGATAATAGACGTAATGATAAACGTGGTGGAGGGGTGGGTTTTTATATATGTAGTGAGTTAAAATTTGAACGAAGACAAGATTTGGAATTATTTGATGAAAAAATAAAAATAGTTTTTATTGAGATATGCTGTCATAATGAAAATATTATTGTAATGGTTGTATATAGGCCACCTGCTGCATCTATTTCCCAGTTTCTGAATGCCTTAGAATTGCCTTTTCACAAAATTATGAGGGAAAAGAAAAATTGCTGTGTGGCTGGTGATTTCAACATTAATTTACTTTTATCTAGGTCGTCTTCTGATTCATTTATTGATATGTTTTCATCATATTCACTTTCTCTGGTAATTTCGAAACCCAATACAGAATAACAGCGGAGTCATCACCGTTCATCGAAAATATCTTTATTAATAAGTTTGAAAATATTTTTGTCTCTGGGATATTCACATGTGACATAAGTGATCATCTAACAATATTTGTAGTCATAAGATGCAATCATAAGAGTAATATAGATCACAACAGATTTCAACGTGTCTTTGATGACTCCTCCATACAGTATTTTTGTAATATGCTTCGAACTTCGAACTGGCATTGACTGGGAACACTTTGTAAAAGGAAATGGTGTGGATGATCCATTTGAAGCCTTTCTTGCCAAATATCTCTTGTTTTATAAAGAGTGTTTTCCATTGCAGAAGTGTGTACACAGATTGAAAAAGAAGGATTAACCATGGTTTAATAGGACACTACGGGAAATGTGTAAGAAGAAGTATTTATTGTATCGTAAGTATCTTAGGAATCGTAGTGTCATGAATGGACATAAATTTAAACAATATCGGAAAGTGGTAATTAAGGAAATACCTACATGTAAGAGGAAGCGTGAATATTATCATTGGAAATTTAACAGTGTGAGTGGGAACTTTAAGAGAACGTGGTCTACCATAATGATTTTATGAATAAACACAGACAGAGTAGTGATATAGATTTATTAAAAATTAATGGTTATCTTATTGATGATAAAGAGTCTGTCGCACAACATTTTAATGAATATTTTTGCACTATAGGTAGGAATATTATTTCTGATGTACATGATTCATTTTCATCTATTCATACTTACCTGCACAAAACTTATAGCCAATCCATGTTTTTCAAGCCTATTGCAACTGCTGAAATATTAACCATTGTAAATGATGTGAAAGTAAACAAAAGTACTGGTAATGATGATATTCATTTCAATGTATTTACGAAAGTAGTTTATTTTGTAATGGAACCTTCATGTGCAGTATCTAGTTCATCTTTGAAAAATGGTATATTCTGTATTCCCTCGACAGCTTAGAGTAACAAAGGTAATTCCAGTTTTTAAGAAGGGGGATAAACACCAGTTACAAACTTATAGACCTATATCGCTGCTGTAAATTTTCACCAAATTGTTTGAAAAATTAGTTTATGCTAGATTGATAACTTTCATTGATAACAATGATATTTCATGTCAGCAGTTTGGATTTCGACATGATTATTCAACATATATGGCATTACTCAAATAAATGAAAAAGCATCACATGCGTTTGAAAATCACGAAGGGTGGTTGGATCTTAACAAAAGGCATTTTAAATCAAAAATTAGTTGAATCAAGCAGGGAGGTGTGAGAGAGATCTCACACCTCCCTGAATCAAGTAACTGGAAATAAACTCACTTTTTGCGACTTTTCGCCAATTATCAATTGGCTTCTTCGGGCGAATGAAGCTCCCGATGATGGAATGGCCCTTAAATAGTGCGAGATTGTGCAGAGCGCACTGGACCTTGTTCAGCGCGCGAAAGACGGCCTTGGATTTTGCGAACGGCTCGGTCCCAAGCGTGCGATTAATTGAAACAGAGACCTCCTCTCTTGTTAAGTGTAGGTCATTCCACACGTTCCCAGATGGCTTCCTTGACGCCCCTCTCAAGCCACTTGAATTCTCTATCCAGAATAATCACTTCATTGGTGATAAAAGAGTGTTTGCTGGCGTTGATGTGTGTGTATACTGCTGAATCCGGGATGCTTTCTGAGTTGCTGGGTAGTCTGTGTTGGTTCATGCGGGCTTTCAGTGATTGTTGGGTCTCCCCTTCGTAGAAGTCATGGCAATCCTCCCGGGAACATCGGATGCCATAGACCATGTTTCTCTGCTTTTCTTTGGCGACTCGGTCCTTGACGTGAACTAATCTCTGCCTTAATGTGTTGTGGGGCTTGAAAGCGGTAGTGATGCCCTGTTTCTGAAACAGCCTTTTGATCTTGTCTGACAGATTATTACACGTACGGGATAGTGATGGTGACTTTCCGTCCCTGTTCACCGTGGGTTCTCCGTGAGTTCTTGCTTGGTTGTTTCGGGGTGTCAGCTTTAGAGAAGGCCCAGTCTAGGTATCCCCATCCAGCTAAGGCGTTTTTGATGTAGTCTTTTCTTTTTCAACCTCAGATGGACTGTGAATTATGGTGTCTACTCTGTGGAAGAGGGTCCTGATGACTGCAAGTTTGTGAATCATGAGGTGATGTCACTGGAAATTTACTATGGGTCGGTTTTCTGTACACTGTAGTGGAGAGGGTACCATCAGAATCGACGTGAACCTCAGCATCTAGGAATGGAAGATTTCCATCCTTGCATGTTTCTTGTGTAAAGGAAATGTGCGTGTCCAAGGAGTTGATGTGACTAAAGAAAGACACACTCTCTTCTTCATGGAGGATAACAAAAGTGTCATCCGCGTAACGGAGCCAGATACGTGGTTTGTGTCAAGAGTAGGTACTCAGTGCTGTGGTCTCAAACTCTTGCATGTAAATGTTAGCTACTATGGGAGAAACTGGTGAACCCATAGCACATCCATGTTGTTGTATGTAATGCTTGCCGTTGAAGGAGAAATAGTTTGTACTTCTAACGCTTCAACAATCTGATCTATAGAAAGTGAAGTACGATCCTTCCAGCTGTTATCCCAACTAAGACATGTCTTAACCACATTTACTGCAGTGATGAGGGAATCGATGTAAATAGAGCACTTTCATCATATGATACTAAGGTTTCATCATCCGCTAGTTTGAGGTGGGAAATCTTCTCAACGAAATCTTGGCTGTTTTTCACGTGGTGAGGTGACTTTCCTACTAATGGATTTAGAATGTTGGCAACGTGTTTGGCGAGGCTGTAAGTCACAGAGCCAATGCAGCTTACAATGGGTCTCACTGGAATTGGATCAGGTTTGTGTACCTTTGGCAAGCCATAAAATCCTGATACTGTAGGTTCTGTAGGTGTAGTCAGGAACTGTTATTGTCTATCGCTGAAACCAACCTTCCTTGTGGATCTTGTTTATGACACCAGTTACTTTCTTCCTATATCCACTGATAGGGGTTGTAACCTATGCTCTTACAGGTCTTCTTATCGTCCAACAAATCTAGACATTTGTAATTCAGAGTGACATAATAGGGTACTCACATCATGCCGTAACTCCTCTGCAGCATCAGGTTTGATGTTACCTAGTCGGATAGCAGACTCAGTAGCGGTAATCAGTTCCGATACGGGTAGTTGTGTAGGTGATGTCGCGAAATTTCATTTCCTAGGAGAGATTTTTCCTCATGTGATAATTCCCTAGATGACTGATTTCTCACCCAACTCGATGGGACGCTGGATGACACACATGTAGGCTTGCTACGTCTCCAGTTATGATCCAAATCCTCTCGCAATTCACATGTATCGCGGAGCTTCGTGAATTTTCCAATATGGCGCCGTTTGGTGAGCTCGTGTTGTGCCAACTGCGCATGTGTAGTGTAATCCTTGATTTGTCGGACTACCTCGGCTGGAAACTGCTCCCCTATCCTCTTTTCCAAATAATTTTGATGTGCTTTCCAATTTTCCAACTTGTGATTGATCTGTCTGACCCTTTCGTTGAGTAATTTCCTCTCTGCTTTCTTCAAGATGTTCAGCGCTTTATGACCTCGAACATTACTCTTTAGCTGAACGCTAGTGGGTATAATGTTGTCGTGTGGACAACGGAGGTTGAAGCGCAGTTGATTACGGAAATTCGCGATTTTCCTAGCCGTCTTTTCGCTGTTTCTGCACGATCTCACACATTCCTGACCGAATTCGTGTCGGATAGACTGATGTAAATTCTTCTCATTCATCAAGTCAAAGTACAAGATCAAAAATTAGTTGAATCAAGAAACTGGAAATAAACTCACTGTTGCGACGTTTCGCCAATTATCAATTGGCTTCTAAGAAGTACTTCGACTGGATGAATGAGAATAATTCACATCAAAAGGCATTTTGTTATATAAATTAGATCATATTATATGGGGTATCCATGACTAAGCGAAAAGGCTTTGGATATTCTTTTATTATAATCATGTCGTTAATATTCATGTCTGGAAATTTATTTTATCAGTTTTAATATTCTTCACTGAGTTATCCATATGCAATGCCACTCTTTGTTCTCCATCACCATATTATGTGGTACCTTACCATCCCAATAGTGAAAGGTATCTTTGATATCAGTGAGTACTTACACTGTAGGGATGTCAACTGACAACAAAGCTTGCCCAGTGCAGGGTGAATAAACCTCACTTGAATTTTGGCTCTCAGCCTCTCAAGTCATGTGTGCTGTGTCTCCTTTCTTTCGAACGTGAGAGTAAGTGTAAAACTGGACAATGTGACTATTTCAGTTTCTCCAGTACATTAAAATATTACCAAATTGGAATATAATGGAGTAAGAGGGAGTGCTCTGAATTGGTTTAAGAGTTACTTATCTGGTCGTTCACAATATTGTAAGTGATATAAAATCAGATTTGTGTTATGTGAAAACAGGCGTTCCACAAGGCTCTGTTCCGGTTCCCCCCCTTTTTTTTTGTTATTAGTCAATGATCTGCGTTTTGTAAGTCCTACTTTGTGTTCTGTATCACTTGCAGATGGTAAAAACTTATTTTTCTCAGACTTGGATGTTCATGAAGTAAATCACATGATTATCACAGAAATGAAGAAAGTATATTTTTTGGTTTGTTTGACCTTCAAAACAAAGCATAAGGTAATAGATGAAAATGTTTTACAAATAAATATAGGTAATGCTAAAATTTAACGAGTGAATAAAACTAAATTTCTTTGTGTGTTAAAAGCTGATGGCTTAACAGGGAAAGATCAAAATGATGTTTGCATCAAAATAAGCAGAATTGTAGGTGTTATGAGTTATTTGAAACATGCACTTCCTTTAAAAATTCTTTAAACCATATATCACACAATGATTTTCCCCCATTTCACATATTGTGCAATAGTGTGGGGTCACACTTCATTATACTTAGAAAACCGTGTGTTATTATTAGGGCCTACAAAAGCGCGTAATAAGAATATTCTGCGACGTAAGCCCTTTTGAGCACACTTCAACATTATAAAAAAATAAAAGTTAAAACATTTGATCAAATACTGCGATTACAAGGGGTTACATTAATGTTTTTAAAGGCGTTTTACCTGTAACCTTCCATAAGTCATTCATCCAAAAATAGTGCAGTTCATAGTTATAACACCAGATGTGCTAATAACATATGTTTACCTTTTTACCAATATAAGTTTTCAAAGACTAAAATTAGACTTACGTGCTGGAAAGAGTTACCTGCTATTACCAAAGAATTTCCTACACTCTTATTTTAAAAATTAATATAGAATGTTCTTAATCCAAAGTGCAGATGAATAATTTTTGGTATATGAGCCTTTTTTGTTTTGCTTTGTTGTCTTCGTTGTCTTTTGTGCGTATTTTGTCCTTTCTTATTTGCGATTTTGTGCATAATTTCTAATGGTATAGATTTACTCTTAAAATGTCTATCGTTGATTGCAAATTGTAGCCTCTTCATCTGTAAGGGAATCGGTCTTGATAAGTCCTACATGGACTTTTTTTTTGTTCCCACACTACCTAATCATATATTTTTCGAATTATTCCTTTTGTTTTCAATGTATATAAACGTAATGTGCAATATGTTACGTCCGTGTATTTGTGTTTTTTTTTTATTTTTAGAATGTGGAATAAATTGAATTGAATTGAACAGAAAAAAAAAAGAATAATCAGCATTAGCAAATCGTTAGCAATTCAATCTACATAATTCTAATTTACTTATAGTCACCTTTTGTGATTATTCTCAAACATGTCAAAAGAACTTAGTACTGTGTAAAGCAGTAGTTTGGCTCAGACGGTAGCGCGTCTTCCTAAAGATCAAAAGGACCAGCGTTCGGTATCTGAGTCTAACTGAAGAGTGATATGTGTAATCACGTCGTCCCCTCTGGTAACAGGCAAAACACTCTGTCCCTCGGATAGGACCTAAAATGGAGATCCCGAGTGTGAGAGAGCCACAATTTATGCACGTAAAAAAATCCCGCCCTATCCATTTATCATAATTTGTAGGCAGCCTATCTTATAAGCCAGTTCGGGGTTCCACTTGAGCATGAGCAGAAAAAGGTCATTTCTACCAGGAGAGCATGTCGGTTTTTAAATTCACTGAGATAAGTATATGTGATGTAATTGTTATTTCAAGTAAACCTTGTAGGTGGTACTTGCCATCACATCCACCTGACGGCAAAAGTGGTATTTGGCAATATTATTAGAAAATTATTGTCATTACATTTCAATGCAAAATAATGAAATGGATGTTTTCCAAAGTGTCAAATGATGGATCATTCTGGTCACCAGCTGGTCTACGCGAGTTCATCCCTTGTTTGAACATGACTGATGAATTCCATAAATTGCTACAGCACGCTTCTGTACATGAACTAACCCCAAACTGGCTTATTCTCCGGCGATAAGGCCGCACCCCCGCATTTGCGGATGGTAACGGCATAAGGAGACCAAGATATGACCCTTTTCACGTTTATGGAGAAAAATAGTGATGTCTCCTTATTATTTTAGCTCTATTGTAAATTTGGTATATGTTAAATGTTTTGTGATACAACTGAAATGTGATCATCAAATAGGACAACTCGATTTGTGTTAAATCACCGTTCCCAATGGTAAACTATACTTAAAACAAAAACACTTTTGACCTTAGTAAAATGAACAAGAGTAAGCCCTAATTTGCACTCTATATGGTACACAATGTCAAAAAGATGGGGGAAAATGCTGCGGCGGTACACAAGGTGTGTCTACTTAAGAATATACCTATAAGTATACAGGGAAAGATCCAGGAATTCCATAAAGAGGGGGCGCATTTACAAAACAAAAGAGGGTCGCACGCAACCCTCCGTCATTTTTCTTTATTTCTTTTGTTTTAACAAAAATAAAGGGGAGGGGGTGCGCTTTCCCTGGATCCGCCACTGAGAATATATTTTATTTTTGTAGGGTAACACAACGTTTCCCAAGCATCATAGTGAAAATATTATTCAGATGCCCATTCTCTTGAACAATGATGGTACAGTATTGGTGGAGATAAAAATTGGGCTTTTAACTTTTTGCGAGATACCAACAAAACACTTATAATATAGTACAGAGGATACAATATTAAGAGGAATTGAAAGTTTATTTGATGAAAATCGGTGAAACATCCAAGATCAAAGTAAAACAAAGTGATCATAATAAAGTGTTTGTCCAACTCTTTATTAGAAATATTCTTTTATAAATATCTCGGCCATTTCAAACCAATTATCATCAAATAAACGTTGAATTCCTCATTTAATGGGAGGCTTTTCATTATCTCACCCCCAAAAATGTTAGAAACCTGAAATTAGGTCTCAATCAAAACAATAGGATCCCTTTAATACAATACATTAACGAAAACACGTATGCAATATGCTTTGAGCTCAACTTCAAATCGTGTTTAACGTAACTGCATTTCTCTAGTGGTGTTTGGGCACGCTGTTGGGTTCTGCACTCATAACACGACATATTGAGAGTAAACATCTCGGGCATTGCAGTCGAGGTGTATGAAGGAGGAAATCTATTACTCAGTAAGCAATTGAACTCCCCGATTCGGGCAATTTACAAAGTGTCGCCTGACGTGATGATCGCAGTACTTTAGTATACAAAGGTTTTCTACGTGCAAAGCGTAGTATCATAAAGCGCATCCAGTCCTCAGCTAACTGAGCGCTGAATGCGTCCGCCCTTCATAGCTATAAGTTCTAACCAAGCTCGTAGCGTACTCGCCTCTCCTACTCCCTTTCTTTTTTAACCAAGCGAGAGATTACCTCATGAATACAGTGTATGCATAACTCAGCGCACCAGTACCTGCCACTACACACACACATCATACCATACAAAAAAGAGAGACTATATCGCAAGTCCTTGCAGGAGCTTTGCGTTCTGCGTATAAAATGGAAGTTCCCGAATGCCTCCCATTCTTGGCGAGAAGAATGGTACATTTGCGGCAGCGCATAAATGGATAATCATGAGGTAATCTCTTAGAGTTGCAGGGAAAAAAATGCGCCAGCCGAACGCTGAGAGCCCCCTGAGGGCACACACTAAATGATATAAAAAAAAAACAGATAACCCCATTGAGTCTCCTTCTCTATAAACTATTATTTTCATCACTCAAACTCATATTATTCACAACCAATGTAATGTCCCCTCCTTTTTAAATTACTAAACCAATGGAAACATCTTACTTGTTCTTTACAGGTTGTAGTCTGTGAATCAATTGTCGTGAAGAATGTCCGGGGTATTTCATCGCATGTGATACGGGCACATCTGAGATGTGGTATATGGCACAGAAATTCGGCTGCTGCTGTTGCCTCTGACTCTGAAATCCGACCTGAGTCAATCACCATCGAAAGTTCGCACACCTGAAGAAAATGAATGAAACAAACTCGAAAAAAGGAAAAGCAAAACGAAACAAGACGTTTGTTGGGTTATGACCATTTTTTTTTCTTGATTATTGCTGCTTCAGAAAACCAGAGTGAATTGCGTGACATTGAATGCTCAGAATAGAATTTTAAACGGCAAAATTGTGAGATTAGCTGGGAGAACCTATCATTGCGGGACCCATTCAAAGGCCAAACCAATTTGTCACAAAGGTCTGATTCTAGAGTACTTCCCAGTAATATTACTGTTTTCTTTTCTTCTTTCTTTCTTTTTGCAAAATGCAATATAGCCTACGCCACCCTTATTTGTTTGGCAAGGTCCACTTTAACTAATCAACACGTCGTATGTAAGTCAGGTGATTTCAAGATATTTGTCTTCGTATTGTACAGTACGCATTTAACTCTTATCCTAACCCTAACCCTAGCATGATATGGACTTCGTGGTAGGTATGTGGGCTGTAGCGCCATGTAGCGGCTGCGTGCTCACGACAGAAGGAAGCTGACCAGCTTTGGTCCGAAGAGCGACGAAAATGGGAGTGCAAAAAGATAGAATATGCCGTTGCTATGGAAAGGCAATTTGAAATAATTCGAACATGTGTGCTGCTTCCCTTTATTCTAAGAACAGCGTTTGTGCCATATTTCATGATAATTGCTCTAAAATGCCGAAGTAGCTGGATCACCAAAAAGCTATGCCCTGATTTATGACAATAATAACTATATGTTGTAACCACAACAACGCAATCAATAACTTTCAATAAATTGGGAAAACAAAGTGTGCACATCTTCATAGATCCTCTATTTCCAGAATATACCCTTAATAATAGAAATGATTATAGTGATAATAATAATAATAATAATAATAATAATAATAATAATAATAATAATAATAATCTCAATACCAATGATGAAGATGATGATGATCATTTCTCTTGTAATAATAATACTACTACCACTACTACTACCACCACTAATAAGAATACATGCTTGTGACTGTGGCGACTAATTTTTTTTTTTTATACATTTGTATTTAGATTCGACCACTTCAGTTTCCATGACAATGTTCTGTTTATCTTATTTTCTGTTACCAAAGGAAATGAAATGTGTATATGTTTTTGTTGAAAGATGAAATAAACTTTTAATTAAATGTATACGGGTGTCTCCAAAAAAGCGGAACGGTGGATTTTCAGTACATTGCGTTCTAAAAGTGATATATTTTTTGACATTATTAGAAAGAGCATCTTCCGCAGAAGACAATGAAACCAACATTATGAAATATGGTGGGGAAATTTTTATTCTACGCCCAAATCTGTAAATGCAGTTATTTTCAAATTTCGCTGGATTTTTGCGACGTATGAGGGAAGAATTTGGGTACGACACGCGTTCCATACGGTGTATTGTGTTAACCCGTTGATCCAACGGCGTAAATCCGTATTGAGGAGGGGGGGGGGGGATGATCGGCGATAGCCACCATCACCACGATTACAAGCCAATAACCGGACCGGCGCAGCCCTAGGGGGGGGGGGGGGGGGGAGAAGCTTGCCCCCCCTTCCACACACACACTTTACAGGGATCAAATGTCCCACTCTTTTCCATGCAAAGTGGGAGGGAAGTGGCAGCAAAAATATGAAGACTTTTTGTTCTTCTTTTTATTTGTTTGTTTGTTCGTTTTTTGCTTGTCAGCCGACTTTCGGAGCAAAATCAAACCTTAAAATTATGAAGGCTTTTTTGTTGTTGTTTCTCTTGTCTTTTGATGTTTCTTCTTGACTGACAGGCGATTTAGACACCCCCCCCTTTCAAAAACGTAGCGCAGCCCTGAATAATGTCCAAATAAATTCAATAAAGTACTGATTGGATATCCATATTTTTTTTTTGTATGTAATAACGTAGTAGATATTTTCCTGTAGCTATTAACTGTATTCTTCAATTTTCTTGATTTAAGTCAGTAAAGCAATCATCCCAGGGGCATCGTTCCGTTTTAATGATGGGGGGGGGGGGGAGGGGTAAGGGAGGGACCTGGAGTTTGAATATCAGTGCGAGGGAGCGGAACAGCCTAGCGGGGGAGGGTGGGTATCCCTCTCCCACACAAGGAAAATTTGGCATTTTCAGACCTGAAATTCAGCGATCTGGTGCACACTTTGGGTGAAATTTGGGATTTTTTTCCTAATAAAAAAAAGTAAGAAAAAAATATTCATAGATAATTGAATGACTACATCGTGGTATTCAGCTCTTGCTCCGCCTGTGTGCGACATCACTGTGAAGGCCTACTAAATAGTGGGGCCTATAACCGGCGTAGCCAGGATTTCATCTTAGGGGGGAGCCGCTAGATGCGAGGGAGCGATGCGAGCGAGGGGGGAGGGAGTGGGAGGGGGGTTTCCCCCTCCCACAGTGAGAACTTTTTGCAAATTGATGTAAATGGTGCAATTTGATGCATTTTTTTTTGCGTGTTTTATCGACTTGAAACAGTTCAACATGTTAAAGGTAGCAGTACATTTTATGTAGATTATTATTGAACAATTTTGCTTATAAAATGGTATCATCTAGAGAAACTTCTTGTATTAATTCTTACACTGAAGATCATGAACACGATCATTAATTTTGACATTGTACAGTCCAAAAACGGCCGTTTGTAGCTATATTTTTTTTTGCTTAGGAAATTAAGGGGGCGCACCGGGCGCAACTGCTGGCAATTACTGGCAGCAACATCAGGAGATGACATAACGATTAAATGGTAGGGAGCGAGCTTGAAAATTTTGACATTTTACAGTTCAAAAACTGCCATTTGTAGCTGTACTTTTTTCGCTTATGATAGGAAATTAAGGGGGTGGGGGCGCACCGGGCGCAACTGCTGGCAATTACTGGCAGCAACATCAGGAGATGACATAACGATTAAATGCTAGCGAGCGAGCTTGAAAATTTTGACATTTTACAGTTAAAAAACTGCCGTTTGTAGCTGTACTTTTTTCGCTTATGATAGGAAATTAAGGGGGTGGGGCGCTACGGGCGCAACTGCTGGCAATTACTGGCAGCAACATCAGGAGATGACATAACGATTAAATGCTGGCGAGCGAGCTTGAAAATTTTGACATTTTACAGTTCAAAAACTGCCGTTTGTAGCTGTACTTTTTTCGCTTATGATAGGAAATTAAGGGGGGTGGGGCGCACCGGGCGCTTACTGCTGGCAATTACTGGCAGCGACAAATATCTCGTAAACACATTTATGATATAATTTGGGGAATTTTCAATCCCAGAAGTGTATACTATTTTTTTAAGGGGTGGGGGGAGGAACCATTCGTTAATTGAAAGTATCTAGATATCTCCCCCCACCCAAGGAACATTTGCATTTCTTTAAACTGAAGTAATAGACCTGGTGCACACTTTAGATGAAACATTTTGAAATCTGTCGATCTAAAGTGTATCAAGTAGAAATGACTGAACGGGGAGAGTATTGGAGGGGTTAGGCCTATCCTCCTCTTGCGCGAGGGAGATTTTGTATTTTCAGAATTGAAATTCAGCCATCTTTGGGTGAAATATTTAGACAGTTTTCTATCAAAAAAGTAAGAACATTTCCACATCTCGGGAGTAACGAGGAGGAGCAAAATGATCTTTGATTGTCCCCAATACTCTTATGGGGGAACCATCCCCCTCCCCCTCCATCGACGGCTTTGCATATGAGGGAGCTTTTGATAAATATAAGGAAATTAAACGTCAATCTCAAAAGTGTACAAAGTCTATCGAAAGGGACCCAGTAGCGGATTTTTTGCATATTCATGATTGCAATTCAGCGATCCGGAGCATAATTCTGGCGGTACTTGTCCAATGGGTATGTCCATAGATGTATTAGAGTCATTATCGTTTCATGAATGATGCAGGAAATGGAGGGGGGTTCAATTATGGCGGTATAGTTTTTGTTATTGTTTTTTTTTTTTTTTCGTACATAATTTGCAGATGGTCCCAAGTTGCTCGCTTCATAGCATGTTTACATGTATAGGCCAATGCTATTTGACGTTGTCAACGTCTGGACCATACCTTATGTCGATATAACTTTCTTCGCGAGCGAGCGCTTGAGAAAATTACGTATACATTATCCTACAAGATAGAGTACTGTTCAGCTCTGTTACCTGTCTGAAGGCGGGCGTACGAACGTCATGCAATATGACAAAAATGATACAATCACATTTCTGCTTCCTCCATTTTTTTTCCCTCAAATTTCGGGGGGGGGGGGGAATGATTGTACAGGCCACCCCCCTCCTCCATTTCAGGGGGTGGGGATATATCCACCCATCCCCCCCCCCCGGGATTTACGCCCATGAGTTGATCCATGTCAACAAAAGATACAGCTTTCACATTGGGCCCGCGTCCAATGTAGGGCTCACACGGGTAAATAATTCCCCATGGAGACGTGTGTTAAAATTCAAAATTCAAAAAAAGTCTCTAAAATAGCTGGGAGAAATGAGGTGTTTCATCTTCACTAACCTGGACAAGTGAGATATAGCCTTTCATCCACCAAATTCCCAAGACAGGTTCTTCGGCTCAAACTCTGTCCAAGGGTCCGCAAAAGCCAAATATCACCTATTTTCCGTACATGCACCCAATGAAACGTAGTCCCTTCAAATCTCACAAGAAAAGCTTTCATCTTCCTATAAAATGCAGTTTGTAGAGGAATTCACACTCAATATCTGCAGCTACTCAGGGTTTTTTTTTGCCAAACATCATTATTGATTTTAATTAGTTTTTCTCTTCATTTATTTTGGTATCTTTGGTACGAATTTGTGAAGGGGTCTGGGACATTCCATTCTATTTACAGATGTGAGCCCTGTATCTTTTGTTGACATGGATCAACGGGCTTACACAATACACCATAATTCTTATATGGAACGCGTGTCGCACCGAAATTCTTCGCTCATACATGTCATACGTCGCAAAAATCCAGCGAAATTTGAAAATGACTGCATTTACAGAATTGAGCGTAGAATAAACAGTTTTGCACCAAATCTAATGATATTGGTAGGATTGTCTTCTGCGGAATATGCTCTTTCTAATGATGTCAAAAATATATTACTTTTAGAACGCAAAGTACTTAAAATCCACCGTTCTCCTTTTTGGAAGGACATCCGGTATAGACCTATGTTTATACGACAGATAATGAGTATCTGAATATAACAACGACCACAGTCCATGGGAGGTCATTTCGAATTAACTTAAAACAAAGAACAACAACAAAAACCAACCAAACAAAAATCATATCTTTTTTATTTGTCCAATAATGTTCTTTTCAACCATGATGAGAAGGCAACATTGTTAATACAGATTAATACACATAATCTCACTTAAAGTTTACTTTGATCGTATATAGAGAGGTTTTGTATGGACTTGGGTCGTTTTTTGAATCACAGGATAGTTCGCTAAATTAGTGGTATGGTAAAAAAATTAGATAATAGAGTTTTGTCAATTTTTTTTCAGCTTTTAGTCCGAATGGCCTACTAAAATGTAATTGCCTACCATAGCATAATGTCCCTTATCGCTATACTAATTAATCATGTGTGTGTATCACTCTTTGTGCACATATGTGTGTATACATGGAGCTACATTGTACATGTCTGCACGTGGTAAATGCGGGAAAATGTCTACCATCTGTCTGTTATAAACAATGATATGTGGACGATGTAACTGAGGAACTGCTAAAGGTATCTAATTGAAAGATTGCACATGCACGAATGAGTGGATGAGCTGTCCCCATCACCTTGTGGTCGCACATACACCTGGACAAGGAACAAAGGTCATTGGTCAAGTTTAAATTGTAAAATGTTACAATTTTCTCTGCAGAGCAGGAAGGTATCTTCATAAAATTTTGTTATACACCCCGTATTACCAGAATCTCTGGGCCATTAGTTCAAATGTAAAGTAAAAATGCTTCAATTTCACTAGTTTTTCAATCTCCAAAAGTGGCTTGATTGCTACATTTCTAGTAAATCTTATAGTCACACCATAATATAGGCATATTTAACATGGACACTGAAAGTGTAAACCATTCCACATAATTCCCCAATAATTCTGTGTTATTCAAACGGCAGAAACTTGGTTCCCTAAATACTTGCAGTTTTGATACCTTTCCCCCACTGTTCTAAAGCCTTTTCCTCTTATTTTCCTTCCATTCTAATTCATTCCTTTGTTTTTCCATAGCTAACTCCACACCACTGTCCAGCAAGTCATGATAATTTTGTGTATGCAGGAATAGGCCTGGACAAGGAGTGATGAGAAAGGGCGCTATTATATGAGTTAAAAATGATCCAAGTCCTGGACTTTGGTCATTCTTACATTTATACAAGATTTCACTCATTCATTTTAGGCACTTCCGGGTGTAATTAGGGTTTATAATTTTTATACAAGATGAATCCTTTCATAATCTACAATTTCTCATATCGAACTGAATTTGGTCAAAAATTGGACTTGGGTCTTTCTTTTTGTATTCAGGTATTCAAATGGGTAAGCACACTCTTTTTGGCTTCTGCATGTTACTTTATAAAAAGAAGTGATTATAGAATTTTCTTCTGCTGTGAGCTGGCAAAAATAGAATATTCACATGCAAATTCATGTGCATTTGAATTTGTTTTTATTATCTTATAACTACAACCACATAATACCCTAGGCATTATTTCCTCGAAGAGTTTGCGCACACACAAACGCACACACACACACACACATTCTTACAGTTTGATAAAACCAATGTTGAAACAAGATCAATTAATAAATACTGACATATCGGGGTTGATGTTCTATGGAGTGATAGATACTGTTCGAGACACTTTGTAACAAGTGAGGGTTCGTTGCACTAAGTGATGATTTTATCAATAAGAGAAATGTGTGATGAACAAAGAAATGTTCTCAGGAAACTGAACACGGTGAAAGTGACATACCTGACAGGATTTTGCCATTTCAGCTGCCGTTGAGAAGAAACCACTGGGCAAGTTGTGGCATCTCACACTAAAGTTTGAAATACTTTGCATTGTACACACCCAACGCGCTAACTCTTTTCCCATTGAGGACTGATATTGAAGATTGTCATTCCAGTAGCTAATGGTCAACGCAAGATCTTGTATCTGTAGGAAAAAAAAGACCAACAAAATTATAAACAAATATTGCAAACTAAACTTATGAGAGAACAAGAAATGTCGCAAGGGTGACTGGTATGTCTCTTTGCCATATCGCATGATTCCTCCTACTATATAGGTCTTCAGTACACTTGTGAGACTAATGTGAGACGACAATTTCACATGATTAGCACAACAGAAAAAAAAAAATAGTATAAAATGAGGGGTTCGAAAAAATTTGCTTTGTAATACATTCCTTAAAACAGACTTCCATTGGCTAAATTATTTTAAAGAAAGAATGCCAAAAATTGGCTTTTCAGTTTGACACTTGACACTTGTTCTGTAACCCTCTGTTGATAATACCTGGTAATCCGGGTACCATGTACTATTCACTGCTAAACTAAGAATTATTACTTGATCTTGATTTTTGTGTACGAAAACCATGCCCAGATAGTAATAGCAGCCACTTCCATTTGAAAGAAAAGTAATCATAGCTTTGCCATTAAACTTACATCATAGCATATCTCAAAATTTCCCATACAACTTTACTTGTTGCATGTCAAGCGTAACAAACATATATAAAAATGTACATGGACCTGAAAAAAACTAAATTTTTTTACAACACATGCCTGGTTGTAGTTGTATGAAGTTTTAGAATAATGTGACAAACGGGGGCTTACACCGTGGCACATAAAAAGTTAAAGACGTTAAATCAAGTGTATGCATTGAACTATCTACAATGTATCGAGAAAATAGTGTAAAATCAGCCTATTACTTTAATCATAATACTAAAATAACAACACAATTTTAGAACTTTAAGCCGGGCTTTTGACCCTTCACCTTTGATCCCACGACCCCAAAATTTCCAAGAGATGTTATTTAAGGCAGTGAAATTTTTATTTCCTATAACACCGTGCTAATGTTTACTTATGTGACCGTGCATCACAAAACCAACAAAGAGTCGCACGCACTGATTTTGTGTGAGGACTGAAAATAGATGAAATGGTTCAACCTAGCCAATCTTCAGGTTTATTCATAATTCCAAAAAGGGCAAGTCACCCTCTACATTATGCTAAAGATTGGGATCATAAAACGAACAGAAAAGCGTACTTTTAGCCATTTTCTAGATTTTTTTTTCAAAGATTCGTGAGATTAGGTGTGTTTTATACAGTCTCTTTTTAACTTCTTATAAACCTTGTACATGCTCTTCACTTTCAACTCTAATAACTTGAAATGATGCTACTTTTTAAAGTCGGCAGTTATCATGGACAGAATGTGTTGATAAACAATAATTCATTTCAGCTTAATCCGATAATCCATTCAATGTTGTTATTCCGATGGTTTTACATCCAGATTTTTTTTTTGTCTCATTCATAGCACAGCTAGCACAGCTTGTTAAAGATTAAGGGCCTGAATAGACTGTACTTCAGAGCCTCTTTTCTCTGTTCAAGCCAAACTGTGCTTGCTGTGCGATGAATGGGACCAAAAAAAAAAGAAAAAAAAGTAAGCTACAGGAGCAACAACAACGAAAGGATTATCAAATTAAACAGAAATTTAGCATGCTCTATTAATACAGTCTGTAAATGATCAATACCAACTTTCAAAGCAGTAGCAAAATCCTTGCAGCGAGTCTAAAAATTCTGCCTAAGGTTTATCTCTAAAAAAAATCCAGATTCTCAAGGATCACTCCACTTTTGAAAGACCTACACTGGCTTCCGATTCGTCTATGAATATTGTTTCAGATTCTGTTGATTGTATACACAAGTCACTCATCGGTCAAGCCCCCACTTACATTTTTGAATTATTGATGCTTTATCTCGCAATCACACTCATAATCTGTGCAGTTTTAATGACGCTCTTCTCTTACAAATTCCAAATTCCAACACGCAAAACAAATATAAGATTGGGGGACCGAGCATTCGCTTTTCCATCTTCCACACTGTGGAATAACCTACCATTAGTATTGTCAGGATAGCAGTCTCTAAATCACGACTCAAAACACATATTTTTATTTAAGTGTCTATAATCATCAAGTGCATCAGAAGCTCTTGCAGCACAGATGATTATCTCTATAGATTTTGCGCTTTATTAATTTGATATACAGTAAGTTATTATTATCATTATTATTATGATTAATATTATTACTATAACTATTATCATTATTATTCTTAAAGCTCAAGATTGACTTGGTTGACCCCTTCCACTTTTTTTTAGTTTATATGTAGAACCGAAAGGTGCGACTTTTTGTTGGTTTTGTGATGATACATAATGGCAAAGGCACATGTTATGAAGCTGTAGTTAAAGGCCGTGTCACACCGTTCCGGGCAAGCTACGCGGGCTTGTGGCGAGGAGATAGTTTTCAGCACGTAGAAGATTTTCAGCGGGCGAACAAGAATGTTTGCAATTTTCATTCATGCCTTGTCATACCGTATCTGGGGAAGTTTTGCGGCTTGACTTGCGGGGAAACAAAATAATTTACTCCAAGGAGCTCTCCGCAGTTGGTCCGCACCTGACAGTATCTAGCGCGTATCTCGCCTGTAGTGCCCGGAGGTGCTCACGCAAGTCCGATTTAACCGCAGCCAAGTTTTGAGCATGACCAAAACTTTTTCCGGGCGAGTCGCGGGAATGCCCGGAGAGGTCCACGCAGAACGCCAGTAGGAGGCCCTTAGCGGCAGCACTTCCCAGGCAACTCCCACGCAGGTACTTCGCAGTCCCGTATGCAGCCAAGATAATGAAATTCTGTGGGATTTCAGCCATTCCATCAGAGGAATTCCTTCACTGAGTCGTCAGCCCCCACGCGACTGGTACAAAGGTCACACAGTATACTCCCAAGTATGATTTAAGTAGAACGCGTCCAGCAAGTAAGACACATGCGCTGACTCGCTCAAATCCTTTTCCGCCCTCAGGAATGTCCGGTATGCTAGAAAATCCCTGTAACAAGCCCGAGTAGCTTGCCCGGAAAGGTGTGACAGGGCCTAAACATGGTTGCGAGTAAAAAAAAATATGCGTGTGCACCTCCGGGCGACTACGGTTGAGATACGTGCTAGGTACTGTCATGTGCGGATCATCTACGGGGACCTCCTGGTAGTCAAAGTTGTTCTTTGCAAGTCGCACGCAAGGCTTGCCCGGAAAGGTGTGACACGGCCTTAAGGCCGTGTCACACCATAACGCGGTCTTGTGGCGAGGAGGTAGTTTCCAGCACGTAGAAGATTTTCAGCGGGCGAACAAGAATGTTTGCAATTTTCATTCATGCCTTGTCATACCGTACGGGGGAACTTCTGCGGCTTGACTTGCGGGGAAACAAATTTACTCCAAGGAGCTCTCCGCAGTTGGTCCGCACCTGACAGTGCGCTAGCGCGTAGTTGCCCGGAGGTGTTCACGCAAGTCCGATTTAACCGCAGCCAAGTTTTGAGCATGACCAAAACTTTTTCCGGGTGAGTCGCGGGAATGCCCGTAGAGGTCCACGCAGAACGCCAGTAGGAGACCCTTAGCGGCAGTACTTCCCAGGCAATTCCCACGCAGGTACTTCGCAGTCCCGTATGCAGCCAAGATAATGAAATTCTGTGAGATTTCAGCCATTCCATTAGAGGAATTCCTTCACTGAGCTGTCAGCCCCCACGCGACTGGTACAAAGGTCACACAGTATACTCGCAAGTATAACGGGTCCAGCAAGTAAGACACATGCGCTGACTCGCACAAATCCTTTTCCGCCCTCAGGAATGTCCGGTATGCTAGAAAATCCCTACACGTAAGAAGCCCGAGTAGCTTGCCCGGAAAGGTGTGACAGGGCCTAAACACTGTTGCGGGTAAAAAAAAAAAATATGCGTGCGCACCTCCGGGCGACTACTTTTGAGATACATGCTATAGGTACTGTCATGTGCGCATATCTACGGGGACCTCCGGGTAGTCAAAAAATGTTCTTTGCAAGTCGCACGCAATGCTGGGGTGACACGGCCTTTAAAGATCTTACCTGACAGATCGAAGCCTTGTCTGCAACGACCTTATAGAAGTCCGTTTGAAATGTTGAGTTGAACAAGTCCACTGTTACTTTGCGCAGCACACAGCTGGAGCACATTCCTTCCGCCAAGTCAAGTAGCAGAGTTCTTCCGCAGTTGAGACGGTCAATACGTAATGATCGCTTATGGGAGAGAACATTGATAGATTGAACAATTATGATCACGAAGAGTGATCAATATGCGTAAAGTTAAGAGCTATTTTTGAAGAGGGGAGGGGTCAGGGCAAACGTAGGAGTGATATTTTGAATATTTATACCTTGATTGACGTAGTGCTGGAAAATATTCTAGAAGGGAGAATGAATGTCTTGTCTCTTCCATAAGAGCCAGAACTGAGAGTCTTGGGTTTGACTCCATCAAGACTGTTCTATGAGACCTAAATACAGGTACGATACAGGACACGCATTATGGCGTCCCGCCTCAAGACACGATGGGAAATGGCAAAAAATACTGGTCTGGTTTCCACAATACCGTGAAACAGTTTGATTTCTCTCTTCGAGAAACTCGCTAATTCTGCAAGAACAGAGCTATAGCTTGCCCAAGTCATATTTCCTCCAAGGAGACAAGTTAAACAATGGTTTTAATCGAACATACAATGTTTCTGGGAGAGAGAGGTGCTTGCGGGCTGAGAAAATGTCCCTCAGAATCACGGTCTGTAAATCTCAGATTTTCTTGTCAAGTTCGGATGTTAATAACCAGTGTCAATGATTTGTGTCTTGACTATAAATATCTACTTTTCGGAGACAATTGGAGGACATTATATACAACTTTGTGGTGTCATCTCTGGTGTGTACCTGGAACTTATATCTGTCAACTAGTTCATCAGTCCCATCCATGGCAGCTGGTGTAAGAACCAAAATATATATATAAAGGTAACCCAGGAACAAAAGCCTCCAAGTATAAATTGCCGAAAGGTATTACAAATGACAGTATCTTGTATGCCCTTGTTCTCATAAAAACTGCCGACAAAACTGTGCCTGAAGGGCTGAACGGAACTGACTTCTATCTTGGGGAGCTAACGCAAGTGTATCCCACCCGGAACATTGAAATTTGCCTCCATTTTGTAATCTCGAGGGTCTCACGTGACACCAATGACGACCCTGATACATCGACCCTACACAATGACTCTATTGAGAATGATCCCGAGGAGAATGCAGTCAATCAAAGTAAGGACATACGCTAGCGCTCCGCGGAATCAATGCCAGCTTTTTGATCTACAGTGTGATGCGAATGAACGGATTTCTATGAACTGCAAGTGCATCAATCAACGGGTAGACCAGCTTTCAATGGACTTGAAGAAAGTCCAACATGCCGGGGAAGCTATACTTGACACCCCACGTAGTGATGCATCTACTACAACATCGCATCTCCACCAATCATCCAAAGGCAGATCGAACACGCGCCAAACATCTTTACTGCACCCGCCAACTACAACTCGGCCTCAGCATCCTCAACCAGTGTCAACATCCACAATTACACCACAACAACAACTACTATCTCAACCAGCTACAACAAGCTCCATCACTTAAATACCAACCACCGAATCTTTCCAGCCATCAGACACACCCACTTGCTCTACAAAGAGGTGCCAATGATCAACACCAATTCGGCAGACCTCTCAAGCAGCAAACGAGAATGGCGACATCACGAATTCCACCACACTTGGCCTTCAATGCACAACATCGACATCGATCCATACATGCCAAGCTATGTCTTTTGTTTTGCAAGGCCCACCCCCAATACGCGGTAGGCCTCCACTGATGCCAAACTTTGGTCCGCCATTAAGTCACGGGAGCCCATACTACCTCATAGGGTGCGAAACGTGCGGTGAACCAAAACATCGTGCCTTGTCACGCAGACACACCTATCAGCTGCAATGTTGGAAATGTGCAAACTACGGCCATAAGGAGAAGTTCTGCCAATAAGCCAGTTCGTAGTTCCACTTTGCGCATGTGCAGAAAAAGGTCACTGATACCAAAGCGCACGATGATTCTTAAATTCACGGGGATAAGCATCTGTCATAATTATAATGATTATTCATGCAATCCTTGTACATCATACTTGCCATTACATCCACCTGACTGCAAACCTGGTATTTGTCATATACGAATATAAACATGGTTTAATGCATTCAATACAAACCAAAGAAATGGATGCTTCACCCGAGGGTTGTTTGACGGACCATTCTGGTCACCTGGCCTCGCTGTGCAAGATCATTTTTGTTTAACACGCATTCCATAAATTGTTACGCCGGGCAAACCTACCAGTATGCATTATGTTGCTTTGAATGTGAGTGAAGTGCCTAACCAACTAAGAAAATAGAAAGGTCATTTGTACCAACGTGCACATGAGCTAATACGAACTGGCTTATTCTAGGTCCTTGGCCAAGAAGAGAGAGCAACTGAACATGTTGAAGATAACGCTGACTCTGTCTGCATTCCCACTCAGTATTTAGAACTGAAAACAATTAATCTCACAGATGATAATGATGGTTTTACTGACGAGCATAGTCAATGCTGTGCTAATCTTTCAAGGCCGGGTTAAAACTTGGTCACTTATTGTGTCCGAAGTTTCTTTGACAAACTAGATGAAGTCCGATTTATGTTATCGAATATTAAGCTCAATATCTTATGTATATCTGAAACATGGCTGCTTTGCAGAATACAAGATAATCTAATTCAAATTCCCGATTATACGGTGTACAGACAAATAATCGGCGGGGAGGAGGTGTATGTATATTTGTTCATACTTCACTCACTTTTATGAAACGTGATGAGCTCTATAATGATTCTCTCGAGACTATTTGGATTGAGTTACCACGGACTACACTTTATAGACCCCCAAATGCTGATAGTTTAAAGATATCATATTGATACATTAGAAAAAATCATAACGGAAGAAAAATAACTCATAATTCGAGGGGATATTAAATATGATTATAAAAGTAATGATGTAAATAGTGATATCAGTAATCCAACTTATGATGTACTATGTTTTTTGATTTTCGAAGATTTTTGATTTTCGATGATTGGAAATAAACTATGATTGAATTGAATTGAATTGAATTGAATGATATTGAGAATTTATTTATGCTGACCCAACTTGTGAGTAAGTAAAGTACGGTTGCCACCAGTTGTAAATGTCTAGATTAAATATTAACCTCTATCCCCGAATGTCATGATTTTTGTGGAGTGGCAAAGGTTTCCTTTAGTGATTATCTGATTTATACATGTGTGGTATTTCATAAGAAAGATTTTGGACATAATTTGATACATTTTCGTGATTTTCGATGATTTAGAAAAGTGCAATATATATCATTTTGAAAATGATTAATATGGACAATACCATGGAAATGAAATGGAACAGATGGAAATCTGCATTCCTGGACATTATGTGATAATTATAATAATAGTACACTGTAAATGAATATCATTTATAACGCGCTTATTACAATGTTTCTAAGCGCTGAGCGTCTCAAAGAAGCAATTAGAAAAAAAAGAAATTCAGTCATTGAGTAGATACAAATTGTAGTACGATAAACATGCTCCGATTAAACAATGTAGATTAAAACGTAGACATAATCCATGGATGACACCAAATATTATTTAGTTGATTTATAGAAAAGATTGGGTTTTTTTTTTTTTTGAAAAAGAAGTCTGTTTCTGTCAAATCTCCGGAAGTTTTGTCAGAGTATCGGGGAGTTAGAAATTAGTTAACTAAAGAAATTTAATTAAGTAAGAAAAAATATTGTAAAAATAGTGAAGTATTGTATAAGGAATTGAATAGAATTCAAGGTGATAGTAAGCATAAGTCTATTATACCTGGTGAACTTGATGCTGATAAACGAAACAGTTTTCTGTTTTCTTTTAAGTTCGATGATATCGATTCAAACAGAATCTTTACATTATTATCGAATTTACCAACAGATATTCAGTATGGATGTGTTAGAAATGGATGCAAAGCTTTAGCAGATTGCTGCACCAGTGATTTTTTATGTCTCTTTGCAGTTTGTTTAATGAAAGCCTAACAACTGGTCAAGTACTTGCAGATTGGAAGAAAGCAAGAACTACACCTGTTTACAAAGGCAAGGGTTCTTAAAATGACCCTACCAATTACCGGCTAATCTCCGTAGTTTGCCACATATCTAAACTTTTGGAGAAAGAGGTCCAAAAACAGTTTTTGAAATATCTTCAACGTAATGATCTGATCAATATCAATCAATTCGCTTTTCTTCCCGAACGTTCAATCCAAACGTGTTTGCATCGTGTTGTAGATGACTGCAATGGTATGAAGCGTTTAATAACAATGAATGTGTAGTAACTTGTTTTCTTGATTATCTATGTTTCGATAGTATTGATATGAATATTTTGCTGACCAAGCTTAAATGGTACGGAGTTCAGAACTTTGAGACTATAAATGGTTTTCCACTTATTTACAAGTCAAGCTGTCCGAGCACATGGATCTTTATCAAAGTTCCGTGACATTAGAGTGGGTGTGCCTCGTGGTAGTATTCTAGGGCCCATTCTTTTTTTGTTATTCATGATGATGAAACTCAGTGTTCTAGATTTGCACAATGTAATATATAGGCGAATGATGAGGGTATTCATACCACTAGTAGGCATGTCGATGAAGCATCCTCACGTCTGCAGTCAGATTTGAATGATTTATATCTTTGGTATATACTATAGGAATAAGTTAAAGATCAATGTTGATAAAACTAAAGCAATGGTTTTCAGTATCTCCAAAAAAATATGATCAGAATATTTTTATCAATGCCGAACGTATAGAGCAAGTTCACAGTATAAGGCATTTAGGTATTGGAATTGATGATAAGCTATCATGGAATAATCATGTACGACAGTTAAAGGGTATGTACAGCTCTGGTCGAGGCGAAAATTTAGCCTATAACATTTTGCAAGATATTCAGAAAGCACTCTATGAGATGTCAAAGAGCATGCAATTATAAGTGGTATCGAAAGTTTATTTGATGAAAATCGGTTTTGAAATAACTGAGATATCCAAAAATAAGGTGAAACAAAGAGATCCTAATAAAAGTGTGGCATGTCGCCTTTTGTTATTATCACTTTTTGGGATATCTCAGCCACTTCAAAGCCGATCGTCATCAAATAAACGTCGAATCCTTCTAAAAATTACACGCTTTTTCATAATTCATATGAGATTTCTCTTTATCTCACTTAAGAATGTTCAAAACATGAATCCCCCACCTCAGCCAGTACTGTACAGTCCCTTTAACGGAGCAGCTAGTTTGTAAAATTTATTTATTACATAAGATGTGTAAGTTTGTCAATCAAAATGTGTTGAACCCTCTGTATCTCACACTGAAACAACCTTGCATACATTATGCTTCTTATGTCTGGGGCCAGTGTACTTCTAAATCATTGGATAATTTTCTACGTCTGCAAAAGAGAGCAGCAAGAGTGGTGAAAAGCAGTCAGGATTATCATGGTGCTGATCTTATCAAAGAACTTAAATGGCGATCATTCGAGCATTGGAGAGATTATTTCTTGGCAGCATGAGTATACAAATGTGGGTATAGCTCCCACTCGTATTATTAATGAAATAGAAATGGTCTGTGACAGGCATTCTCATGACACTCGTTCAGCCGAGTCACTCAATGTGGTAATTCCAAATCTTGCATGTTTCAAGAAGTGTTTTCGTTTCTCAGGAGCACATGTATGGAATTCATTACCAGACACTTTACAAAATGCCCGGACTGTTCCGAATTTTAAGTGTATATATAAGTAGTTATATTTTCTGTAATGTATACTTTTGTTGTGACCATCTCATCTTTGTAATTTAAGGTATTATCACAGGACCTTGATAAATAAATATGTTTCAATAAAATGAAATAAAAATAACAATATGACATTTTCGAGTAACCTCAAGGATCATTACGTTTTGCGACTGCCTAAAAGGGAGAAAATTCGCTTATCTTTTTAAATCATATTACAGTCTTTTCTGACTTGATGTTAAACTTCTATCCAAAATTTTAATTTCATTACTAACGATCCGTCTCAGTTTTCAGAACAATGAATGATTTCAGCAAAAAGGTTTAGGATTTCAAACTCCATGACACGCACACACAGACACACAAACACACACACATAGTTATGACTTCTACATTCTCTTTGAACATTTTTTTTTTCGATTTGAAAGCCAATGACCAACTCACCACTTGGTTACAGCGCACCATGAAGACAACTCCTGACTTTGTGTGTTCGGACATATCAGGAGACAGTTTGTATTCATCCCATCGTTCTCCCACTGCTTTAGCTGCCTCCTCAGTGTGACATTCAAACGCAACATCAACGCAGAAATACTGGTGGGCACATCTTGTCAATCCGCTAATAATATCAAGACGAATCTCATCACGTAAGGTTGAGATGAAGTACAACAGGTAGCGGAATTGCTCAAATTGGGCAAGGAGTTTGTTTTTCAGTTGGTTGTACTCTGCGCGATTATCGGTGTACACATTTTCAATGTAAACTCTTCCAATATATTCTTGGAACAGTTTGTGGGGAAACGAAACGGTTGATGAAACGAAGGATTGAATATTGACATTGCGCCGACGCCTCCTTTTGATGACATCTCTTTCTATTGTCAAAACCCCAACTCTGCAACATGTTTCCATAGCATCACGACACTCTCTGAAGCGATCTTCAGGAAACGTCATATTGTTTTGTAACACACCATTCAATGCTATCTCACTTATGTCTTGAATCGCCCTACCCGCTTCCTTCAAATGCCAAACAGCGTTCTGATTCTCGAAATTTTGACATGCTTTTGACGCGTAGTGTTCTTCCAGGAAAGAGATCATTTCCCCAAAAATCTCAGAGAAAGTTTGCATTTTTGTCATTTCCATTCGTCTCTCTTCACTGAATTCTTCCCACATTAGGCAAAGCATTGCACAGTAGATGGGAAACGGGGCCATGTTTGACTGGATTACGTCATTTTCTTCCATGAACGTGATTAAACTTTCTGCAAGGGCGTCCTTCTCTCTTGTCCGAAAGTATTTCTTGATATACATTCTTAAATTGTCCTCGTTAAATCCGTCGACCTTGATGAATGTGTATGCTTCGGCAAGGCTTTTGACAACAGTGAATTCATGTTTTCTCCATGGCCTTGTGGTCACAATTACCTTGCATGACTGATATTGCTCTAATCCTAAGATTCGAATGACTTCACTGCTGCTCCTTTCTTCGAGTTTCCCGCTAAACTCGTCGAATCCATCAAACACAATTACAATTCTATTCAAATTTTTTAAGATATATCTGTCTATTTGGTCTTGTGTTGCTGGATTCATATCTGAGAAATATTTTTGCACTATTCCACCAATACTTTTTCCGTCGGTAACATCTCGAAGAGGGATTACAAGGACCATGTCGAGATCCTTGAGAATCCTTCCTTGGCACCAGTCCCAGGCGATTTTAGAGCAAAGCGTTGTTTTACCTACGCCACCCTCGCCCTGGAACAGAAGGCGCCTTGAAAGATTTAAGCTTCCATCATTGGTAAAAAGGTCTTCGTACGTTATAGGTGTAATTTTGAGTGGGTCACTCTGGTCTATTAGACTCAAGTTTGTGTAAATTTCATCCAAGTTAACACGTTCCATAAAGTTTAGTGGATCCACCGTGACCTTGCGTCGTGACTTCCGGTAATACGCCTTCAGTTCTTCTTTGATTAGCTCTACTTGTTCCTCCGTAAGCGATGGTGAGAGAGGTGCTGATTGAAAGCAATTCCAAGACAAAAATGACTTGTCTATTGAAAAATAATTATAATTACGCATACTCTGCATACTTATTGTATTATATACTAAAGACATAAACCGACGACGTCAGGTAAGTTATGTGATCATTCTGAGCAATCTAACATTTCCATTCCTCTTTCATTTTACTACTCTCCATTTCTTTAAACACATTACAATTCAGCTTATGTATTAGGTGTTATAAAAAAATCCCAACTTCGATCCTTAATGACTACTTAAAAACTACATACCAGAAAACACTGGCATTGATATAAGCAATAGCTGAATAACGTACAATTTTGTTGGAGGTAATTTGAAAATGAAAGCATAATTCAGTTTCATTAAATTGAACATTAATTTTTCAGTAAGGTTTCAGATTCTGCTCTTTTTCAACTTTCTGTATAATACTTTAATTTTGCACAGGAGTTATTGGTGTGTATGAGAGTCAGTGTGTTTAGTTGACACCCAGACAATGATCATGAACAATGACCAGGATTTGAATGCTCTATATTATTCCTTTATAAGGAATTTCACCATCACAGCTAGTCTTAATTCATTCTGAAATGTGCTGTATGCAAGCACATGGAAACATGTGTGCGTTCACTTTTTTCATGTGCATTCATTTTCCCCTTTGCCATGAATTCAGACTAGCAGTTCCCTGGGCAATCCATCATGATTGATGCATTCATGATAAAGCGTTCATGTGCCTTGGAGCAGAACTCTAACAAGTTTTTATCCATGTCTATTGTTCAGGGTCATTGTAAGCGCAAACTCACATTCACATCATTAGTTCCTGTGCAAATTTCAAGTTTTGTTCAGAGGGTTAAGATTTGACCAAAATCTGGAACAGAACATTGGAATTAATCATGGATTCCATGAAATTGATTCACGCTTTCATATTCGAATCACTTCGAACTAAATAGTGCACTATTTAGATATCTAGCTATCTGATACAGTATACAGTTTTCGAACGGTTAAGGATCAAATTTGGAAATTTTCTTTTTGTAACACTTAGTACCTTAGGAGTGATTGCTTTTGTGCACGGATTATTGTTCGTGTTAGCAATATCATTAATCGTTTTAATATTACCTTTCAAAACAAACCCTAAATTCAAGATATGCGCAATTTCTGTATTCGAAAAGATGCTGCATTTACTGTGAAATAGAACACGTTTTTATTCATTATGATTCCACATCACGCCTAAGTAACCCTATTTTCTATATAAAGCTGTACGTCGCAACTCTCTTAAAGTTCAATCACTTTCTTTATGGATTCTCCAGTTTGTCACCGAATTTCAATGGCGGGAGTCAGATATAATTCATTAATGCCTGTATGCAAATTGGTGCTCTTTGGAACATGTCAATATTTGAATTTTAATAATATGCGTTCTCGACTCTAGGCGAATGCTTGCCAATTCTCTTCAGCAAACACAGAAAAAGAAACAATGAATTGTTCATGAGAATGATGTCTGTGGAAGCTCCAAACTGTACTTAAATCACAATTTATTATAAATTACAATGTGACACGTAAAAATATGTATATTGCTAAATAAGAAATACAGATGCAAAAAAAAAAATGTTGTACTGAATTCAAACTTCCCCATACCCAGCATTAATGCTTCTTCTTCATCAATTCGTTTTGGTCTCCGCCAGCAGGGAATCCAGCCGCATCCTGTGAAATGGAACATCAACGTAAATCTAAAACAGTGGCATCAATGGTGATATAATGTATGTGATACATATATTGTGACACTGAATATAAAAAAAAATCGCCCGAAAAGGACTTTCGTTAAGGGTAGTTTGCCAAAGAACCATTTCAAAGCTTTAGAAAAATATCTGATTTGATATGAATTGGCTTTCTTAACCTATAATTCAAATGAGGGACGGGATATGCACACTCGTGTAATGATTAGGAAAAAACAAACATGATGTCAAACACCCTAATGACTACATTTAATGCATTATATGAGATAGAGCTGGATTTTTGCACACTACACGAACAAACTCCATCCATATGAATAATAGCAACTTTCAAAGCAGTCTCAAAGTCCCTAAAAGTTTCCAAAAATGATTGAAGTTGCAAGTAAACTGCATGTAAAGGGTGTTTACGAAATTAAGAAGAGTCTCTGAGACAAAAGTTACAGAAATCTAAAAAAAAAAATGTTCTGGAAAACCAATAAACATCACATTTTTCTCATTTGTTGTATCAATTCATTTTACAGTAAGGTACAGGAACAATAATTGCTCTCTCAGAAAGTTCAGATGAGTAAATTTTGACTAGGTTGTCCCCTCTCACTATTTTAAGTCCTTTGAAATCGGGTAGCGCGAATTTTTGTTGGTTTTGTGATGTCAGTTCACGTAATATATTTAAATGTATAAGCACACACACAAGCATTTTGTGATCATTTTTATCGGTGTTAATCGTACAATGATTCTTAGTCAGTAATAACACATAAATTTACGCAAAGTATACTATTGATAATTTCTGTTATATATATGCGTATATATATATATATATATATATATATAGCTCTATGGAGGACTTGAAAACAAAACACACAAACACATGTAAATGAATGAATGATTAATGAAACAACAAAATATCGCTCGCCACCTTTTCTTGGTAGGAAGTGCGGGTGATACTTCTGCAGAAACTTTCCAACGAGGAGAAAAAGGATGGATACAGCGACGGATACACCAATGAGTATTCCAGTGATGAAACCAACATTATCACGCCTTCCTGAATGTTGATATTGACACAACGAAAGCATGAAATCCTCTCATTAAAATATCAAACATGGACATAACAATTAACATGACATGTTAGTGCAACATGTTATTATGTATAAGTTAATGAGTAGTGCAAAGAAGTATTTCACTACACGTACTTGGTTACGCCAATTTCACACAATAAGCATTATCACAATATCATTGAATAGCTGCAAGACTATTATCTTTTTTTTTTTCAAGGAAAAATGTTCACACATGAAGTTATTAACTCAGGTAGAATCTGGTTACAAATCAAAATCAATATTACAGTATTTCTACCTCTTTTCCATTAATCTTTTAGTATTGCCAACAAAAGCTATCAACTGCTAATTTGTCATTGCTCAGAAAAAAGGTAACTTTGTGCACAACCTGATACAGGTAGAAGAGTGATTTCCTTGGTTGACTTTCCATTCAGCGAGTCACCAGTAGCTATACACATGAAGGTTTGCTCCTTTCCTTGTTCAGTTGAAACGGTTATCGTTTCACTCCTCTCGTATGTGCTGTCAGATAACATTTTCTGTCTCGAAACCACGGAATTTAGTCTCTTTCCAGATTTTTCAGTCCATAGCATAGAAATGTTAGGCTTGAATCCACTCACGACACACGTCAGGTTGAAAGTGGCAGTGCCAGGTGTGGTAATTTGGTATGTACACCCACTCTGTCGGGACTGAGTCTTATCAACGCATTCCTCGATTGTGTGTTCTGATGCCATCGCTAGGGGAAAGAGAAAATTAGTTGCAAAATATTGAATAAGGATTTTGTCTATCATTTATTTTGTCCTGGAAAGACAGCACAATATCTAGTTTAGAAGATTTCGATTTCGATTTCGATTTATTTTCATATTTCTCGATGAAAAAATACATAAAATATAACAAAATTAAATGAAGTACATGATATCAAGCTGGAGACATACATAAAATATTGCAAATATATAAATCATATAGTGGTCGATCTATGAAGTTTTGAATCTGTAAATAAATGCTAAAGAAATATGAAGGAACCTACTTAAAAGCGAGCTTGTTGAGCGTAGGTTCCAGTTAAAATCGAGTTAAAGATTAAGATGGGGAGCACGGGTACAACAATGACAGAAACATCGAGAAAAAAGTACAATTATACAGTTATGTAAGATGACAGAAAGCAGATTAAAACTTGAAAAAAATGTATATAAATATGACCCATTCACATTACAAACTTATACCTTTAAGTGTCTCTTATGGTGCTCTTACGTTGACAGTTACGTAACTTAATTATTTTTTGTTACAATAGCGAAACACGTCTTAAGCACTAGTTGCCAGTACCTTCTGAAAGGGGCTATGGTCATGAAGTGTACCGTCGCAGGTAGATTAAAATGATGTTTATAATATGTTTTGGGTGGTTTTGGATGCATTGTATCTCTGATATGGTGTACTTATTATTGTATGCGCTACACCAAGAGCTCAATAACAATGTTAATGATAACAATGATGATTGATTGATTGATTGATTGATTGAATGAGTGAATTTATTGCCACTTCATGGGATGGAACACCTTGATTAGCAGAGCTGGTTTTAATAGGGGTCCACATACATACATACATATATAATGGTAAAAAGCGAAAATACATACATTATTGATTTTGTACATCTTGAGTAAAAAAACCAAAAAAAAAAAACCTCTACGCAACAAAACATACAGAACGATACTAAACACATGAAATAAGCTTAGATTCAAAAGTTAAAAACATGTAACAATTACAACAATTAATTTTTCGCAGTTGTACCTTGAAATAAATGAAAGAAACAGAAGATTCCATTACAACCCCTAAGATAAATAAGAATAAATAATATACTGCAAATCGTCAAAGAAATATGCATTTAAAAGTACATCAAGCAACAATTTAAGTAAAAGTCACGCAGAGAATACGCAACTGAAAACAAACTTTCAAAAAACGAAATACTGATTTACTGCAAATAAAATTAAACGAAATAAAAAAGATAAAAGCAAATTTCAGTTTAAAGGGATAGTACAGTATTGGTGGAGGTGAGAATTGGGAATTTAACTTTTTGCAAGATACCAAGAAAGCACTTATTATATAGTACAGAGCATACCAGTTTAAGAGGAATTCAAAGTTTAATTGATGAAAATCGGGTTTGGAATAACTGAAACATCCAAAAACAAAGTAAAACAAAGCAATAGTAATAAAGTGTGGGTCCCACACTTTCTTAGAATCGCTCTTTTTGGATATCTCAGCTATTTCAAATCCAATTTTCATCAAATAAACATTGAATTCCTCTTAGAATTAGATGCTCTTTCATATTTTACAAGAGGTTTTTCATTATCTCACCAAAAAATGTTAGAAACGTGACATTTGGTTTCAACCAGAACTGTACAGTCCCTTTAACAATGGAGCAGTCATAAAATACAGATTAATAAATCAAACATAGTTATGAAGCAATGAAACATCTTTAGTCAGTGTATTTACATATCGCTTGAAAGCCTCCAGTGATATGGATGGAGTTACCGATCTTTTAATCTTGTTCCACAGATTAGTGCCTCTATATGCGAACCTACGCTTACAATAAATAGAAAAGCACTCTGAGAGCGCAGACCTCTGCCAAGCCGCTACGTACTTTCCAATGATGATCTTGCTCTTCCGTAGAGAGCAGTGATTCCCACCCACGCGTATGCGTGCTGAACAATCGTCCAATATCCTAATATAGAAGCCTTTATTACGTCATAAACCCTCAGCTGAGCGGCGCGCCTCGCCCAGCAGAAACCAAAGACGCCCACGCACTGAACTCCCAAGTTCATTGACCCTACCTGCCAAAATAATAAGAATCCTTCATAAATTCCCCCGAAATTCTCGGATCACTACCAAAATTTAATCATCTGTTACTTGTATCATTCTCAACCTTTCCTGCAAGTTTCATACAAATCCGTTAACCACTTTTTGAGTTATTTTGCACACCGACAATCTAACTAACTAGAGAAGCACTCTGAGAGCGCAGAGCTAAGCATGCAGCTCATTTCTACCGCTGATCATGTTCTTCCATAAAGATATCAGTGATTTCCACCCATACGTACTGTATTTTTGTGTGCTGAAAGCCGCCCGAGTTCCCAATATAAAAGCCTTTGTTACGTCATAAACCCTCAGCTGCACGGCGCGCCTCGCCCTAGCAGAAATTATATACCTCATACATGTATAAGATTCGTCTCACCTGATTGGTTAAAAGCCATGAAAATAGCTGTGCCCAATTTTTGATCAAGATGACGTCATGATTTACTGTACCCTGTAAATAGGTGTGGAGACAGTCGCAACCCCGTACACGTAGAAGGAACGGCGCAGTGTTTTCAAAAGTGTGGGGCCCACTTCCGGGTTTCATGAGCTAACAAAGTGATGACACCTTATGTATTCCTTTGTATGGTGCACAAAAAGTGTGGGGGCCCGAGCCCCCACGGCCCCCACGGCTGCGCCGGCCCTGCGGATAGATCACTCATATCAACGCACCAATGATACGACCGCCGCACAGTGGGCCAGAATGAGCTCAGGTTGCGCAAAAAATTATATTCCATGATTTCTTTTTAACCAAATTTGGTGTCTGAAGGTAATTTGGGGCGTAGAATTGATTGAACATAATTTGAAACTCATATGACGTCACTGTGATGCTGATTTTTCATTGGCTACCAAAATCTGTTGTAAATGATGAATAAAGCAATGCAAATCTTGGGCTGTTTTTTTTTTTCTTTACAGATTAATTTGAAAAGGGGTTGATTTATCTTTTCACATTCACTAACAGGGCTTATCTACTACCATTGAATACAAGATGCTTACATATTATGTCACAGAAAGTGAATAAGCATTCGGGTTTCGTTAAAAGAATCGAATTGATGCTGGAAGTTCCATATTATACACACGTACTGCAAAATAATACTGTTGTCCTTGTAATTTAGTATGAACAAGGAAGTTTGAGAGATGGAGTTTCAACTGGCTGTAATTATTCAAACAGCTGCCAATTTTCTATAGATGCACAAAAGAATTCCACGGATGGATTTGTGCCTTTGATGATCAGCGTTCCATGACGCCGTCTTTTTGAGCAATCGGAAGATTCATTTTAAACTCTAACATTATATCGTCTATATTCTGCTTATTTAAGCATATTTAAGCATATGAAACAAAATGTGACTGTACTAAAGATTTATAGAATAACAATGAAACACGGAAATCAGTCATATTGCGTAATCTCTTCAGAAGATATTTGGCGACTTTCTCATGAAGGTAATTAACATGAGTGTTCCATTGCAGATTCTCATCTTTCACTACTCCCAAAAATTTACATATATTTTTTCTCTGAATTATATAATTATCGATAAGCACCTTCATAGTCCTGGCATTTGAGCCAATTCGATGATGATGATGATGATAATAATGACAATAATAATAATAACAATTATTATAACTATTACTAGTAGTAATATTCTTACTATCATTATCATTACTAACATAATAATTATTATCATTATGATGTCTTACTCTGAAAATTTGAAAGGTTATTCGAGTTTGATGATGACAACATTTACTGACAAGGACGCTCTTTCAATTATTTGATGAAAACTTGGGAATAGTTTAAAGGAATGGTACAGTATTGGTGAAGATGAGAATTGGGCTTTTGATTTTTTGCGAGGTACACAGAAAACACTTATGACATGGTACAGAACATACCATTTCTAAGTGGAAGTAAAAACAAAGTAAAACAAAGCGATCATATAATATCTCAGCCATTTGAAAACCAATTTTCATCATATGAACATTGAATTCCTCATGGAATGACATGCCCTTTCATATTTCATAAGATTTTTTTTGGTCATTATCTCACCAAAAAATGTTACAAACCTGAAATTAGGTCTCAACCTCCAGTTAAAACTCCACAGGAGATGTTTGGGAGGTCTACTCATCCAAGATAAAAAAGGACCAAAACTATACGATCCCTTAAACAATAATGACTATTATCATATTATGGTCGATGAATATACAGCGTGAGATCCGTCTTGTTTACTTAATAAATTGGTACTTGTGTATTTGATGCCCCAGTTTAGGGCACAAAAAGGCTCCTTTTCAATGCCTAGACGGAAACCTAGATCCCCTGTTTACTTTCTAACAAATCAACATCATTCGCGGGAATTTGGAATGTTATCACACATCCCGATCCGCATTTGTCCAAGACAACGTTCAAGCGCTCAAGAGCCGACAGTACTAAACCATTCCTTTCAATATCATGTTGCCCCCTTTTTTCTTCGTCTTCTGTACTCTCCTTCCCTCTTTGTTACTTTTGTTTTGTTTTGTTTTTGTTTTTTTAGTTGTGCCCACTCATTTAGGGCTCTGACTTTTTTGTTTCTTTTACCAGGTTTTTGTTTCATTTTTGCAGTTTTGTTGTTTATGTTGTATTCTATTTGTGTGAAGGATCTTGCCAGACCATTTCCAGTCATTTACCTTGGTAAATTAGCTGTATATTTTAGCAGTTGAATTTTGTATCTTCGTACTGTAGCCTACTCTGTATTGCCATTTTTAGTGTTCAGTGTTGTACACTTGCTTCGTACATCTTTTATGTGTACTTGCTTTCTACTTTCAATAGCACCTTTTGTTGCCACACCCTTCACACTCATGCGTATGTCAATAGTACCACCTTCAAAGCAATGCAGGGGCGGATCCAGGGAGGACAGACACCGGCGCACGCCCCCCCCCCCTTTATCTTTTTAAACAAAAGAAATAAAAAAGAAAAAATGGGGGAGGGGTGCCTGCGCCCCCCTTTAATTTTGTAAACGCGCCCCCTCTATACGAAATTCCTGTATCGGCCCCTGCAATGGAGGGGATTTGGATCTGGCGTCTCTGCCATCTCTTTTGTATACCCCTCTGATTGTATCTCTCTTGAACGTGAACCATGTATCCCATTCTGCCAACTGATGCTTGTAACTGTAATCACAGTCTACTTTCTCCTGTTCACAGGCTTGTCAGGCACTGTGGTAAAACTATTGCATACTATAGCAACACATGTGCATGTTTTCAGTTAGCCATTATATCATCTGGTAATATTCAAACAAACCAAGGTCCATGTACTGAAGTTGCTGTAACGCAACATCCTCATGAATATTCCGGTATAGTTTTCAACCGAATCTTATTACATAGATGTACATGCCCTCCATCAGTTAAATGGACAGCCAAGTCATCTGCTTCCTGCGACTGTTTGGAGAAGGGTATGTGATCTTGGGATTGCGCAGCAGTGACGTACACTCACAGGGGAAGCGTTAGGCGAAGGATTCCAAGATCACAATCCCTTTGTGATACTTCCAGTGGGTCTCAATTTGGTTTATGGAACTAACGCAAGATCCTTGACGAATAAAATCGATGCATTGTCAACTCTGATCATAGATAATGATATTGACGTGCTAGTCATCACCAAGTCATGGCTTTCAGATGACCAGAGGGATGAGCTTACTCATGCTGGATTGAAATTATCCCTTCCAAATTTCAATATTATCAATCATCCCAGAAAGACATCTAGAGGAGGTGGTATCTGCGTCTTGTGTAGGTCTGCTGCGCGCTGTGTTGTCAATGACATTCAAAAATTTTGTCGTTTTAAATGTTGGATATCACGATCCATCTAACTTCTTCATCAAGCGTCTACTGTTCGGGTTTATTGCATTTATCGTCCACCCCATTCCTCTCGTCACACCTCTACCCCGTCACTGTACAGGCATGCTAACCTGTAAACACTGAACTACACATTTACTTGAATATGAGACCATTCTGAAGCAATATATAATGTACTCTTAAATGAATCCCATAAGGATTGGAACAATCATCCCCAAACATTCCCATTGATTCCCACTAATCAGTTACTATAGCCATCCCCTTTAACGTTAAATGGGGGCGATATAGTCCGTTGGCCGAGATTTGTTTGCTTGTTTGCTGCTGTTGCTTTTTACTTTTTTTATTTTTAGAAATTCGAAACGTATTTTGCGGAAGTATAGAGGGTCATAAAAGATCATGCAAATACGTACATCAAGAAAAGTTTGTTTGTTTCTTTGTTTGTTTTTCCTTCGGGGTCAAACCATGCAATGAAATAAAGAGAAGAAAACAAGCCGAACTGCAATATGCGTGAATTAAGTATACGCAGATACAAAAATATATATCCTCCAACTTGTCAGCACAAGAATAAAAAACTAAACCTCAAACTTTATATCTGCTCACTTCTACCAGAGAGATATGAGCGATATAGAATGATGGATTTGGACTAGAAATCGCAAGCATTGATCTTGTGTGACGACTATTAACAAACCCCTCTTCTTTTTGAATTAACGAACCTCTAGGCTAAAGGAAATATTTATGTTTTGAAATAATGAAGCTTCAGAATACTGAACAATATCATTCTAACGTATCTTCAGAGCAAAGGAAACCCATATCGAATGACCTGCATGTACGTCTAGACTCCGAGAGTAATAAATTGGCCCACGAATATTTCCTCTACAGAGTCTTCCTTTGTCTGTATCACAATCTTTCCTATTATTAATACTCCTTGAGAGCAGATTGAAATTATTATCTTGATTTATCACTTCAAGTTAACATGATTGTGAATAATAAATTATAATTCACTCTTACAGCTGCTGTGGAAATATCTTAACAGTTGTACCAGCTCCTTTGTTTAGATATTTTTACTTTCAATGCTTAATTAAGTCATAATACTTTAGAAAGTACATTCTCAAGCATTAGAAGCAAATGATTTTGAGAACTTAAACAAAATGTCCTTGCGCACGCCTTTGAAAGAGCATTTCAGTAAAGCTTTAGTAATTTTGTAAAGTAAACGATATGTTCTCCGACCGTTTCATGACAAAAATATGTATGGCAAAATATTACTTACATGTAACTGTCAAAAGATTGGAGAGCTCAAAATCCTGCGAATTCGTCAACACCACCTGACACAGGTAAAGACCCTCATCTGCTATCTCCAAGTCCGTGATTGCGAGACTTAAGTTCTTGTCCAAGTTGAACCTTTCGTCAACGCTCTCAACGTTTCCATGGAGGAATCCAGCCTTGGTCGTCCTCGGCTGCTGATGTGAAGTCCTCTCCTTGACCCAGATTACAGTTTCAGGCTCTCCCTGAAAGTGACATGGCAGCCGGATGTCGCCACCTTTCCATCCTCGAATGATGGAGGAAGTGTTTCTCCCTGGTGAAATTAATGCAAATTGAATAGTTAAGCCACGACGGTGGCAACGTTAACTTTCGCCTTGTCCTTCTAACTCATCTGTGATTTGATTTTACTTGAAAGAGATTCCACAAAGGAAGTAAAGATTCCGGAAATTTAGCGTATTATTGGTACATGGCTTTTCATTAAAGATATGTTAAAACCAAATGAAATAGCTTCCATTCCGGGTAGAAGGAACATTTCAGCAAATATAAACAGTCAATGGGAGCTCTTCGTATCTGAGTATTGGTTGTTTACAACTGTCCTGCCTTGTAAAGTATACGTAATACCCGCTTGTACTGCAATGCTATTATGTTTCTTTTAAGTTGATGTACAATGTATAATATAATTTACTTACGTTAAAGCTAGATATATGCCCTCTACTCGTAAACTGTCTGTAGTTCTCTGCATCTGAGTTATCACGTGTATTATATTTTATGACCAGATGTCTTGAACCTTTTTCTACCTCGACTAATGTTAATTTGTCAATCAGTATTAAAACTACATGTATTCAACTACTGTTTAAAACATATCTGTTTAATTCTCAATTATTTTGAATGAAGTATGATTGCTATAATTTGAGTTGTTTTGTATACATTACTGCATATTTCGTACATGATGGGTTTTTCGTATGTTCTGAGATCAATTTCGTTATGCATAGTAAAGCGTTTTGTTTTTTGTTTGTATTTCATTTGCTCTGATAAGATTTGAATATTGAGTGGTGCATTATGCACTGCTCATGCTGCTTTTGTAAGAGCTCCATGAGCATCATTCTTGATGGATTTCAGCGCATTATAAGAGGCCACTATTTTATCATTTATTATTCTTATGTTTCCAAATTAAATATGTTGTTATATTAAAAAGAATGGATCATTGACGTTGAAGTAAGCTAGCTTGAAAAATTAAGTATAATTTTGTTAAAAATCAGATTAAGTAGCATAATACCGTATTACCATCTTTAATTAAGCTCAGACTACTCTTAATCGGCTCATTGGTACACGCATAGTAAAACAGTGTCCATTATTACTTTGCCATGTGTTTACAATAATATAACACTATCCTTCTGGCGATGCAATGAAGTCTTTGTCCTATGACATTTCTTTTTTTTTTAATTGGCAAGTCAAACACTATGAAATAAAATGCCACACTGTAACTTTCTGTAGAATCTATACCACATATGATTATTGTTGATAATATTTGGTGGCATTAGGGTTGGCTTTCCTCTTTTGAAATAGGTCTAGCAACTTTTTCTTAACATAACGGACTGAGATAAGATACCACGCGTAAAGGGTTAAACTTACCTTCTGCAGCTAGACCACACACAGAAACAGCCAATGTTAGTAGCAGCACGGCTCCGTATTTTCTATTCATCCCAGCTAGGCAGTCAAAGACAGATATTTGGTAGAAATCAAGGCGAACACACGTTTTAATCCCAACCTAGGGAAAGTCTATGCAATCCTTTTCATTACATTTCTAAAAAATGGAATGAAAGTCGGCCAAACCCCATGAAAGGCAATCAGTATAGCCTTATAAGGAACGACAGTTCAGCAAGACAGATCAATCACGAAGTAAATGATCGAGAGTCCGCCTGGCTGCAATGATTGTACCCCTGGAAAGGAACTTTATCCTCATCCATAGTCCTTGGGAGGAGACAGAAGAAAACCGGTACGCGGTTGCTTTATACATCCTATGCCTTCTTAGCCGTCACGTAATACCACATCTACTCCACTCAACTTCAGTCAATCCGTTTGAGAAAAACGGGATTTTTTCCCAGATTTTGTGTAAGGAGGTACTGGTGTAGCCTTCTTCCTTGTGAAGCAGCCGTCTGCTCACAAATGCATTGAGTTATCCCTCGATCGAGATCATGTAGTGTGCACCAGGCATAACGTTTAACAAAGTGTTTTCCATTTGATTGTAGACGTGGTTCAAGGTTCAATGTTAGATATGTTTGCATTTACATATCATTGGTGCATGACAATTATCTCGAAAGCCGCAAAGAATGACAAATCACTGTAGTGGCCAAAGGCCAACCTTATACTATGTTATTCAATGCGCTTTCCTCATGCTCGTGGTGTGCGTACAGCCTGTAGAAGTTATCATAAAAAAGATGAATAAAGCGGTGCCAGATCAACTGCGTATAACAATAATCTTGTCTATACTCTCTTTAAGCCCTGGTCACAACTCGCCGTGCGTGCTTTTAGTCCGTACGTTCTTGGCGGAGGCCACGGCATTCACGTTTTTTTTCTAAAAACGTGGGGAGGAAGTGACTACCGCAGGGAGGAAGTACGTCAACGCACGACACTCGCACGGTTGCGCAGGGTGTAAGTACGTGGCCCGTTCGCCACGCCTGGCCGTGTAGGGTTATACGTGCATCGTACGTTGTGCACGTGGTAAGTGAGTTGTACGTTCTTACAACTTACAATCTGCGTGCGATTGCCACGTTCTCTTGCGGAGGCTGTAATTACACGTGCTGCTCACGTACGGTATCCCTACTCTGTCGCATATTGTAAGTGCGTGCAAGTGCGATGATTTTTCCCCCGTCAGATGCTAGGGGTAGGCCTACCCTGTGTAAATGGTAGTTTAACCTTCTGTGTGTCATATTCATTTCATGTCTATAGATTTTTATATTTTATTGAAAGAAAATGAGATTGAAATAGGCCTAAATGAACTAAATGAAATACAAGTGTATGTGAAATGTGTGCATATTTGACTCACTGACAGAGAAAGGGTTAATAGGCTATATCAGGTATAGGACATAGGTTACATCACGTATAAAACGGCATTGTATATCTAATGTAGGCTAATAGGCTACTGTCAATATCAGGTATACAATGACATTGTATAACATTATTTTGGTTGAAACATCCTAACACATTGGCACTCGAGGTGAGATGCATATGATTTGCTGTTATGAAGTCTGCCATCATCACCCAGTTTCAGAGGTGGTGGTATTTCAACCATGGAGGCATTTTTGAGCTAGATTTATCAGCATATTACTAGAACAATGAATGTAGGCCTATGGTTTTGCAGTTTTATCTGAGTCTGAAGGTGTCATGTTTGCAATTAAGCCCCAATATAAGGTAATACTGTCATAGAAAGTTCTTCCTTGCTTAATTTCAAAATATACACATTCTCGATTTCAGAGAATGGTACTGACTTTATCACTGTTCTGCATACACAATGATAGTCAATGCTTTTTAACCACGCTTGTGCAGCTCTTAAATGTAACAATTTTTCAAAACTCCGAAAACCTGTTCACTTCATGTACTGACCACTCAGAGCTCAAGATTTCTATATGCTTTGCTTCTTCAAGCAGTTTTTGACTGTGTCTTATGTGCAGCAAAATATGATACAAGTACATATTATAAATATATGAAGAGTTTGTTCGCAAAAACCGATAAGTCCATATTTGCCAAATGGAGATATTGGCGATTAAAGGTCAAGAAAAATAAAGGGAATAATAAGAAAATGTTTGCTTCTTTTGACCATAACTTCAAAAATGTACCTTTATATGTAGTGACCAATATATCATTTAAAAGGTATCATTATTTGCTTTATGATATAGACCGTACTTCAAAATCTTCAAAAATGGACTTATCGGTTTTTGCGAACAAACTCTTCATATGATTACATATATATATATATATATATATATGTATATATATATATATATATATATATATATATATATATATATATATATATATAATAACCATGGTCATTACTCATCGTCTACCAGGCAGAAGGGTCCTATAGCATGACATTTTGGTTTGTGACAAAATTCGAAAGAGTTTTGAAAGCCCTTTCTAGTGATATAACAATCATTTTTCTGTGTATGCGATTTTTTCGATCCCATAATCCTTACAGGGCATTTCTGCCCGGTAGGTGAAATAAAACAGTATGAATATATAATTGGCAACATCAGGACATCTTGGAGACGAGATGATGATACTCGTCCGTCGGCTCGGTTCGTGTACATTGCAGAAATCACTGCGCACAACTTGCGTTTTAAGTGCGGAGCAGGTGCTTATTCGGCAAGTTCAGTACGGTCTGCGTGCTCTATTGAACAGTTGAACTCAGGGAAGTGTCGAATAAGCACGGGCTGGGCACTTATTACGTGCTCAACACGTACGTGCTACGTGCGCCGTCCGTCGAGCACGTGACGGTGGGAAAATTTTAAAAGACGCACGGAGTCAGTGCGTTGTACGCACGTTCGCTGTAGAGGGCACGTACGTTGCCCGCACTTAGGGTGAATCCGTAGCCCGAACGCAGCGAAAGTTCCTCGTGTCCTAAAAGTGCTACGGCGTGTCTGCGTGCTCCAAAATCCGTACTGAGGCGGTACTTACTACGTACGGATCCCAAAATTTTGCCCACGTTTTTACAAGTAGACAGCACGCACTTGCAAGTACGGCAAGTTGTGACCACGGCTTTAGGCGTTTTCACATCAGCCCGATAAAAATCCAAGCTCGAGATATTTTTTAATTTCCCAAGTCAAAAAATAGCGCGCTATTTCAAAACATCGGGCATATGTGAAAACGCCTTTTGTAAGCAATCCATACTCGGGGGATTGAGTTCTCTGGCTCGAGAAATACGAGGTCCGTATGAGACTGTGCACACTTATACACGTGTAATAATGTTGGTAAAGGATAGACTGTATGCGGATAAATTACGTTCACGGAGCTAAAAATGATCACGACTCCACAACCGTATCCATCCCGCTCATGGTATCAATATCAAGAATGTACGAATAATCAATGGAAAAGACGCCCCAGCTGCATAACACTACATCTACAACGTCACATCCACAGTACAGGAGTAACATTCGTCACTACTCTATGTTACAATTCAAAAATTCAAGTAAACAATACTTTTAGTCCCCAATAACTTGTAATAGCTCGATGAATACTTTTCCACAATAAGTAAGCAATCGAAGAGCTACAAAATAAGTTAATTGTCTACCTCATATCAAGTCACAGCTGCAGTAAGGTCCCAAGGAATGACAAAAATCAGTACCAGGATATATAACCTATACAAAACCTATACAAAAAAAAACAAAAAAACAAAGTAAACAAAAAAGCAAACCGAATTTCAACTCGCAATTTTCGCACAAGAGCGAGGAAATAAATGCGGTTATTCCAAAAAATTACACTCCCTCTGGTGAGTTGAATTGCGTTATAACTTTCGGTTTTTAGTGTGTTTTTTTTCTTTTTATTATTTTTTTTTGCACACGCACACACACGCACACGTACACACACAAATGCAAGTGTAATTCCGGTATCGAAAATAGTTTTTCAGTCTTTTTTATTTGTTTTCTTTGGTTTTTTTTTTTTATTCATCTTTTTAGGCTGTGAGTGAACGGGCCTATTGATCGACTGTGATCCACTGTGTTTCCATGCCTAATTTAATCGAATTCATCTAGTTCTATATCTAAATAAGAACGTTATCACAATTTACTGCATAGTAATAAAATACAATTAATTTTGTAGCTGCCGTACTGTGATGGCATGCATCAATGATACATGAACGATAGAAGCGCGAGTTCGAGGTTCGTTTTCCAGTATTGTATATTGAGGTTTTCGCACCTCGCTAGGGGCCCTATTTACATCAACCTGCATTAAATTTGCTACAAGCGCGGCACTGAACGAAATGGAAATTTGCAGGTTACCACAACGAAAGCTGAGGTGAAAACTAGCAAGTTTTTCCTGAAAATCTTAAAATCATACAGAAATATTTGTTATGAGTATCATTACGGTCTCCGCATACGTCTTTTACGTACTTTGTCTATGGAAGCACGGAGTGGCGAAGATTGATGCGAACTCCTCCCTTATGTTGAATTTTTACTCTCTTTTTTTGTATATAGTTATATATGTAATTTGTATTTATTGTTTTACCCTGTGCATCATTGTATTTTGAAAATCAGTTTTATGCTGAAAGGGCTATCCAGCATGTGAATGGAAATAGATAAATGAAAAAATAAAATAGTAAACTCTATCGTCATGACTTTCTTGTCTGACATTTTGTCATCAGAGAGGGGAAGGAGTCTGATATGTTTTATTGTTTCGGTTGGATGTTTTTCACTCTAAGATACCAACGAACGTTTTTCTAACATACCTGTGATGTGTTGACAACTCTGATGACTCAAATAGATACAGTGTATAAACGAGACAGGTAAAGATGCTTCAGGGCGGTGATATTGTAGTTTGTCACACTGGCGACTCCACGTGATCGCTTGTCCGTAGGCAGGATGTAGTAAGGGGCCGGCTTACTCCACGACCTAATGAATACAACATGTCGTTGTCATTGACGGGTTTACCCTTTTTTTGAATGAACTGGAAATTTATCTCCAAAATTACAAAAGAGAGTGAGTTGTGTTTTTTTTTTTAATGTACGTATACAAATTATTCATTATACATAAATTATGCATACATGATATTTATGTTACAAAAAGAATAACTGTTGATCCCTGATAATTAGAAAATAAAGCTACACATCAGATAACACTTATAAAATTGGTATGAGTAAAAGCTTAACAGTCTACAGTTGAAGGTAATTTAAGTATGAGAAAACTAATTAGTTTCTTGTAATCCATGAATAACTTTCAAGTTCATTTTGGTCAAATATGAATCCTCTACTCTGTGTAAAAGTGAACATTACACAAAGGGTTAGACCAAGGATGGATGATGTGAGTGTGTGTTTACAATGACCCTGAACAATATACACGAATATACGTAAGATCGCTAATACCACATTTTCAAATCTTTGCAAACTAGGTTTTGGTCTCTTGCTCCAAGGCACATGAATGCTTTACACTTCTCGTCTCAATTCATATCGTAAAGGGTAAATGAATGCACATGAAAAGAAGTAAGCACATGTTTTCAAGTATTTGGGGATTCCATCCCTACAGTATTGACGTTAACGTTCAGATATGATTCAAGTGTTCAAGATTTTGCATAATATGGAAGACTTTGATCCAGCTCTTCTCTTTGTTATCAATGATCAAGTTACACGCTGTCATAAGTTTAAGTTGTATAAAGGAAGGTGTCGAACTAGTAAAAGGTTGGACTCCTTCAGTCAAAGAGTAGTAAATACTTGGAATAGCCTTTGTGCAGATGCTGTCGAGGCAACATCGGTGAATAGCTTTAAGTCCAAGCTCAATGATCACTGGAAGCAGAAGCGTAACAAATAATCCAGATTGCATTAACTGATAATCCCGTGGATACAGTACATCACATGGATTTCCTCAGGCTCAGGATGGAATCCTTTGGTCCTCTGCAAGTTTTCAACTTATAATACTGGGAGTCATTGTAGGTTATTCAGGTATTTCAGGTGATAATGGAATTTCCCATGAATATATCATAGAGCCTTCAAACCCTGGTCATTGTTCAGATCCATTGTGTGGGCGTTAACCACACACTCCAATACACACCAATTGTGACCGTGCACCTCAAAACCAACATAAAGTCGCACACACTGATTTTGCGTGAGGACTGAAAATAAGTGAAATGGGTCAACCTAGCCGAACTTGACTTTTTCATATTTTCTGAAAGAGCGGGTCGTCTTTTACATTATGCTAAAATTTGGTATCATAAAACGGGCAGGAAAGTGTGTTTTTTTTTAGCAGTTTATCTCGACATTTTTGGTAGAATAATGTGATTAGGTGTGTCTTTAGAATCCCTTTTTCATTTCTGAAAAACCTTGTCCACAAAGTTGGCATTAATTATGGACAGAATGTGTTAATGAAGCATGCTTAATTGCAGTATTATCTGATACTCTCTTCATTGTTGTTACTCTGGCGGTTTACTTCCTGTTTTTTGTCCCATTTATCGCACAGCCAGCACGGTTTGGTAAAGATTAAGCGCTTGAATAGACACTGTACTTCAGAGCCTCTTTTCTCAGTTCACACTTTTCCTGAGTTTGTGCTTTCTTTCCAATATTTAGATAGGTTAGGAGAGTCCATTTGATTTGAGTTATACATCATTTTAAAGCTTAAAGTCTGCTCTTTCAGAATATGGTCTTAACTAAAAATTCTTGTCTGGCGACTTTTTGTTTGTTTTGAGGTGCAGGGTCACAAATTGATCTCTGTACAAAGGTAAAGCTTTGTTCAGGTTTGAAAATCGAGCAAAATCTGAACCCTAACCCTGACAAATCTTGAATTTATTGAAACTTATTTATGATTTCAAATTATCTTAAAGATTTACACTATTCAGCAATTGCCCTTATCAATTTCAGTACTCTCTAAAAAAAAATCGAGTGAAAATTTTCACTCTTGAAGGAGTGAATACAAAAAAGAGAGAATTTCGAGTGAAATTGGAGTGAATTTTGAGATTATTTTCACTCGTTTTAGAGTGACGTCAGGGATCACTCCAAAATCTTCTAGTGATCCCTGAGGTCACTCCAAAATGAGTGAAAATGAACATTTTTACTCGAAATTCACTCTTTTTAGTATTCACACCTTCAATAGTGAATATTTTCACTCGATTTCTTTTTAGAGAGTATTATCTGTTATGTAGTTTTCGAACTGATATTATGTTTTCGAACTGACATGTAGTTTTCGGCGGTGAGTAGGCTCAGTCGGTACTGCGCGTCTGCCTCACGATCACGCGGCCCGGGTTCGAACCCGAGTTTGGACTGAGCAATGACGTGTATTAGCATACCGTCCCCTCTAGCAAGAGGCAAAACACTCTGTCCCTGGGATAGGTCCCGTGTATGAGAGAGTAACAACTCATGCACGTTAAAGATCCCGCTTATTTATTCATTATAATTATTTTATTAAACAGGTTTTATTAAAAATCATGTCTGGCAGCCAAAGGCTGAATTGCACATGTTTTAGTTATAAAAACAGACAGATTATTTCGGTGCTCTGTACAAACAATGATATAACGATATGATATAAAAAAGAACAAATATTACAATGGTCACATGTGGTAAATCACAAGAAGTGATCAATCTATGAGGGTACCAGCCCAATCAATTCTGAAATTGCTTTTACAAAAACGAAAACACAAAAAGGAGATAAAAAATATCCTGTCAACATGGCAACACTGCTCAACACTGAATAATAATAATAATAAAAAAATCATTACTATTACAACTGATAATGAAATCAGTGAGGGTACCAGTCCGTCAATACTCAGATTACTTTTTTGAAAAAAAGAAAAGGAAAACGAAAAAAGAAAAAAGAAGAAATAAGGAAAAGGGAAATAAAATCACTGTCAACATATCATTTCACAACTAATCATTAAAAAAATATCACTACTATTTCATCTACATAATATATATATCAATTTTGATTAAAAAAAAATCACACCTACACATCACATTAATCACATGTGCCAAATTTCAATAAAATAAACAGTATTTCTTTCTTTTCTTTTAAACAATCATTATCATCATGAAAGCTCATCCTTTAACATAAATAAAACATATCTTTTAGGCCTACATATCAAAAAAACTGTATCCACCAGAAAAAAAAGACTATATCTCAAATCAAAATCTGAAATGAAAAAAAAGATCAACTCAATCCACACTCATTGTTTTTCTTTATAAAAAAAAATGCGGTTACCATAACAAAACAATATTCGAAATTAAAAAAGAAAAGCGAAATCTACCCGTCTCTGCTATAACAATCATAAAAATTATGGCTCAAAAGCTGATAAAATCAGTCAAATACTCACTATTATTTCATACATACCAAATATTCGGTCATTTACTCAAATCCGCAATATACTTTTCTGTTACAAATAATACCATATCAAAAACAACACAGGCAAATAGACTGATGAGCAAACAGTCGGAAAACATTATACTTGAAATGCTACCTATACAAATAGCAAAGAGCATTGAGTTTAACCCTGTGAAGTGGTCCCACCTCACATCTAACTGGACCCCATGGAAGACCAGCTTAACCCTATAAAGCCCAAGGGGGGGGGGGCACATTGTGCCCCCACCATATTTTCGTTTGCCACTCCTACACCCTTTACTCGATTTCAACCAAATTCGGTGACTTTTCCTAAAATCTTATTGCAAACATTTTGATATATAATTTAGCTATGTCCAATATTGCTGGTTGCCATGGCAACCGTAAACTGACAACCATGTTCGTCAGATTTTGCATGATTTTCTGTTCAAATTTCAGTTAACAATATAATAATGGATGAAATAGGGGTTTTCTTGGCTGTGATTTGCTGAAGGACCAAAATGTAAAGTAATTATGATTGTGAATTTAACCCTAAAATGGTCTTCTTATTATTTCCTTTATTTATATGACATAGGCATCAAACAATAGATATAATAGAAATAATAAAAAATACAGCATTTTCCAAAGACTACCCTTTTATTTTGTGTTATCTTCATACAAGCTTTGCCTGTAATATCATTTCTTCATCATATTATCAATCTGCAAACTCAAAATTTCAATATTTTGGAAATATGAAATATGATACCAGTATATGTACCCAGTCCAAGCAATACATCATAGGTTTCATATATTTCTTTATATTGTACTGAATAGTGCCCCCACATGTTGACCTTGAGAAATTTCAACAGTAACAAATAGTGAAGGTTGACTTGCTTTTCCTTTGTGGTAAATATGAAAATGATTGATATGAAATAAAAACATATATACTTGGGATAAATAAATTAAAAGAAAAACATGATTTTAGAGTATTTCCTATGTATTTCTTTATATTTTGGTTAATAGCGCCCTCAGTGGATGACCTTGGGAAATTTCAAATGTTGGGTCTTGTAGAGTATGAGTTGCTCTACCCATGTGCCAAATATGACGGTCAAACATCATATAATAAAGAAGTTATATAGGGGAGGCCCAATGTGCCCCCCCCCCCCTTTGGGCCTGGAAGGTGTCAAAATAGCTTGGGCTTTATAGGGTTAACGTAGCTGAATATGGGCTACCCAGCCATCTTCTTAGATGGAAAATAAACACACACGCAAAAAAAAACCTGTGGGTAATGATTTTTTTTAATACCTAGCATAATATTCTTCCATCTTATATTTTTGTATAGCCATGATGACATGGCAACTGTAAATTCATTGTCGAAGTAAGTCTTTTTTTTCAAGTTATACTCATATTATAGTCTACCACAAACTGTGATCACCAGAAGTCCTAAATTTATCACAACTTAAAATTGCTACATGATGAAATACCTATAATACAGTAAATAATACATCAATATATGAAAACTAAGCAATTCTGAGTTAGATTTAAAGAAGTAGGGTCCATTGTTTTGATGTATGAGACAAGAGCAAGCTAAGACCTCTTTCCACAGGAAAAAAAAAAAATAAAACGAGAATGAGGATAGAAGATTTGTTAATCAAATCAATGGCAAGGAAACTGAGGTTTAGCCTTTGGAAATACACACAATTGTTATTCTGCTACTCTTTTAAGAAATGCTCTGATACCGGCCATCTTTTTCTCTTCCATTTTCTTTTGTTTCTTGATAAGTCGATGGATTAATGTATTTAGGATAGACTTACAATATCCGTATCCACGTAAACAGGGACCTATAAGTCTGTGAAATGCAAAGATCTTAAACTGTATTTTACGCGTACCCTAATGCGGTGCCTGTCTTGCACAAAAGTGGAACGCCGTCTTTACGAACTATCATCCGTCACGCACACCGAGTTTCTAGCATTGAATTCTGCTATAATACCTATTCATTTGTTCATTCACCATTGTCATGCCCACTGAACACTCTTTTAAACTTTGATAGACTGTAGTGTGTGGAATGTCGATTATAAAGGCAGACAAGATAAAAGATTGCCGTATTTTGCTTCATATATATCTTTCATGAGATTTTAAAGAATAAGACAACATGCAGAAGGACCAAGATTTCAGAATATTAAACAGGAGTTTATCATAGCATGTTGAGATAGGTGTGATTCTTAGAAGTTCTTCTCACATAACCTACTAAGTCGTTCTCTCACATCCCATCTCGTTTGCATATTTCTACCATGAGATGCCAGGTTTTTTTTTGTATCTCTGAATGTCCTTGTTTCATTGCCTCCTTCTTTTACGTCTGTTTTTTTCCCTTGTTTTACTATGATCATCTTCATTGTTGGTGTTTCATTCCATTTTCATTATCGGGAAGTCCATGGCAATAGAGACTGTTTTGATATATTGTTGTTGATGGTATACTGAATAGGCTCAGTTTAACCAGGAGGTGGGAGAGCTTTTTCATTTTCCTATACTTCAACAGGAGCTTCACCTGATAGATGCCATAATTCATCATTGGCTGCAGAATACCTACAAAAAGACAGCGTCGTCAACTTGCGTGTTGACGCCATTAGCTGCGTTCAGACGGAGACAGTTTTGGTCGGAGTAACTTAAGAGGAAGGGTCGGAGGAAGCTTGGTCGGAGTAACTTCGGAGGATAGGTCGGAGTAGTGCCCGTCTGAACAAGGTCGTGGTAACTTCCTCCGATCGGAGGAACTTACCACGACCTCTTCCTCCGAACGAGATACTCCTGAGTTTTCTCAGGAGCATCGCGCTACTACGACTAGCCGGTCGGAGTAAATTGCCCGTGGGGACAAGCACTCGGAGTATCTATGAACCTACATACCTTACGACCTAGGCAAAACTTCCTGGGTCAAGTCGCAATGTTGACATTTTGCGAGTACACGTGCGCGTGTAGTACAATTCTAACCTAGTCGATCACAACGAAGAAGCTAGCGCTAATGCAGAAATTTCCATCAACAAGAATGGAGAAGACAAATGTCACTGGTAAAAGAAAAGAACAAAAAAAAAAAAAAAAACAATCGCATGGCCGCGTTACCACTTCCGGAAGTTACACCGACCCTCGCACACAAATTGGTTGGAGTTTCTTCCCACGACCGTCGTGTGGACACAAGGGTCCTGGTAAGATATGCATTAATTTGAATTTTAATTGCCGTGCCATAAATTTGTGCTCCGACTAGAAATACGTCTGAACATGGCTTGTATGTTTTATTCGTCCAGGGTAGTTTGCCGCGGCTCGCACTATTGTGTCTTTTCACCAGGGTAATATACAGGCTTCAAGGTGCGGCGGACGGTTTTGAATAGCGGGTATTTCTGATTTGCAGTAAAGCTTGCATAACTCAATGACAGATTAGCCAAATATCATTCAACTCCAAGGCAAAATAAAAGTCGTAAGTCTGCTCGTGAAATTCCCCTTATTTAAGCATGTGGATTATTACAAAAGTAGAAGTACGGTTTTCTTGATGATTTATCCAAAGTCCCATCTTTAGTATATGCGTTCATATTTTCTATTCAACAACAGAACGATATTGTATCTACCATATATCACACCATGGATCTACTCTTCTCTACGTAAGGCCAAGTGCACAAAGAGACACAACTCAGCCTTCATATCCTGTCATTCCTTCATTCCTTTTCATCTCTGTTTTTTAGAATTTAGTCTCTTTTCTCCGGACAAATTAAATGTATCAATTAAAAAACACGCATACATAAAAGCGTATTCTACTCTTCTCTTGAACCATCAAACAAATGAAATAATACCTTACGATAAAATATTATTTTCTTCAAAATCATTCCCCCTTCGCCCATATATACACCAATTGTTAACACAACTACCTGACTACCTATACTCTGTCAAAATCACACAATATAAATACAGCTTTTAACGTAGTACCACCTACAATATTTCAAACATACAGTCTTACACACCTGGTGACTACGAAAAAATGAAACATGTTATTTGGTATGCTTGTTAACGAAAAGAAAAAAAATCATAAGGAACCACGGTTTTGAAATTATATTCACGAATTAGTCTTATTTATGCACAGTAATGCTACGACGGTCACAAATATACGAAGACAATGCATGTCGTAAGGGTACATGCACAAACAGAAAATTGAACTGCTGTCTCCTATTTAACATTGGGTGAACAAGACAGAAAAAATGGCTACAACCACCTTGGTTAATACAGCAAATCTACATTTGGTCCTCTTGATCCTCGTAGTAATCATTTCACTCCATCGACGTGAATCATATTGTCATGAAATCAGTATAAAATATTATGAAAACTTAAACTTCTTTGCTCGGGGAGTGTTCGGCTGAAAAGTCTACTATCACTCACCCATGTTCTGAAGGAGCCATCCCATGAGACCGCACCCACGATTCTAGAGCCAACGGGTTCGATTTTGAAAAACAGGTCCCTGGAATATTTTGTGAATTTTATTGTGAATTTTATTCACTTTTTCGATCCCCTCTCGGGGTAGAAGAGTGCAAACAAAGAATACAAATAACAACATGACAAACCAGTAAATTCAATTGACCTGTAGATTTCACATAATAATACATGAGTCATACAGCCCGATCATCATGAGTTTCACACCCGTAAGGCAAGTAAGACCTATGAGTTCGACACTACGCAAACAAATCCCACAAGTACGACATTACATCGTGGGGCTTAGTGTGTTGACCTCATGGTCAGTTTTGTATAGTGTCTAACTCATGGGCCTTGTTTGCCTATCGTTGGACTCACGGAAACTCAAGGGCTCTAGGACTCGTTGGCTGTACGATTCGAAGGTGTGGAACTTGTAACATGTCTCCTCTCTACCTGCGTCATGGCTTGAGCCGTTGTAGCGGTATACAACATACTAACATATCATATCATGACTGTTACGCGATTGAAACCAATGAGAACGAAGTCAAGAAACCCTAGGTCCATACCTTTTCTAAGTGCTACCAAGGCTTAGTTTTGCTGTGCAATTTCGGTCCCACTGATGCCGTTTGGAAACGGAAGTTTTGCTTGTATTGAAGATCAGCAAACAGGTAGACTGAAGAACAAGTAAAGTAATGGAGGTATTATCCTGCCACTCACAGGTACAAAGCAGACAACAAAACACACTTAATGAAATCTTATGCGGGAAGAAACTACATAGTTACTTCCTCAAAACGAAATGTTCACAACTAAAATAGAATTCTCGCATCATTGATCCCAAAGGTAGAAACCCGTTGCCTCGTGTCATGCACCGCACCGCGCACACACACAAAAAAAAGAAAGAAAGAAAAAAGAGACTTTCAGGCATTGAGAGAAAAAAAATGGTATGAATGCAACTTTGGCGCTCTGTTATTTAGGGTGTGTTAAGTCGTCTCTCACTACCAAAGATGAAGTTGTGGCCAGCTTCACGTATCTGGCACTTGTATTTTGGAAAAATATGCTATTTTTTTAAATACGATGTATGCATCTAAATCCTTGTAGACACATTTGTATTATGTAATTTCAATAGATCTGGGCCTGTAGCAGTCACTGAAGTAAAAATGCGGTATGAAGTTCAAAGTATGTTTGTGTGAGACTGTTCGTCTCTCACTCTCATGCAGCATGCGTGACAGTCGCCATGTCTGAATATATAACCATTTTTTCTAGGTGTTTGTACTTTTATTTACTTTGAATTGTTACACTGATCTTTTTGCTTTTTGTTCATTTTTAATAGGTTTGAACCAATAACAGAGTCCTGAGGAAGACCAGCAGTTAGTGTTTTTTTTTTTCAGTTTGATAATTTCATTTCATTCGTTATAATTGATGGTTGTCTACCTTATGTCGTTTTCAATGAACATCATGTTTGTCCATCTTATGCTATCTTATATTTGATGCCGTTCAGGCCAATCTGTATGAAAATTCGCAATAAAGAAATGGATAAACAAATAGACAAATAGATAATTGGATTAATTTATTAATGTCTGATTTAAGTACCATCATTACACTTCAAGTGTAAGTGTGTGTGTGTCAAGCGCCATAACAGGCTGCTGACCTCTCTCCTCTCACACTTCTTTATCTGCTGCTTTGGGTCAACCTCTTCAGTTCATTTTGTTACCAAACTTTGTGATATACTGCACTGACCTTCCTGGACAAATTACATTGGAAATTGTGACTTGGTTGTGCTACATTTTGTGAAACTGACTTTTGATCTTGGCCTTCTTGGGACTCTACTTAGAGTGGGAATCTATTCCCCACACACAACCCCTGCCCAGTCAACTGTGCAAAGGCAGCCTACAGAGACACCAACTTGACAAGGGAAGTTGTGCCCTGAATGGACAATGGCTTCTCTCCGCGTTCTCCTGTTAATCCTTTGTCTCCTATTAATCAGTGATGGGCAGGCATGCCATGACTGCCTTGTCCATAGCTCTGCTGAATTCCACTATCATGCTGTCACTGGGAGGAAATATGTTGGCCGGAGAATACCCTACTATAGACAGGCAGACTGCACATTTCAGGTTCAACTACTGCTTTGTGGAGATATTCAACCAAATCCGGGTCCATCTTCAAATGCTGATCATGTAAACACATGTAATCCCCACCATGACATTTTTCAACCAGGTGAAGGTTTCGAGAACAGACTTCGGTATGACAGGAGATCACTGCTTGAACTGAACAATTCCCATCACCGGGTAGACAGGCTTGTCTAGAAAACAATCAACGAGCTCGGTATATCCTCAAAGCCTCGCACCAGAAGGGGGTGTAGGGGTGGAAAACCTCGTAAAGCGAAGCCAACCCCACAAGTTGTTATTAACTGTTGTGGTGCACAATCAGACTTTGCACTATGGAACGCAAGAGCGATTAAGCCCAAAATTTCAATGTTATGTGACTTCATTATCGATGATCATATCAACATTTTAGCCATAACAGAAACTTGACTTTCAGGTGAAGATCGGGATAATCCATCTCTGGCTGATGTGACATCTACTCTCCCAAACTACCAATGGCATCACATTCCACGCAAGGGTCGCCAAGGAGGTGGTGTTGGTGTGTGTATTAGGAAAGGTTTCAAAGTCCGTGTATATCCGTGTGAGCCGTGCTCTTCTTTCGAACATTTGGACCTACTGCTCACAGCTCATCAGCATCTGCCTCTAAGACTAGTCGTAATTTATCGCCCACAGCGTACATGCACTGGGGAACTGACCGACTCCATTTTCAGCGATGATTTTCTTCATTTTTGGAACAAGTAGTGACATTTAATCACCATGTCTTAAATGTGGGGGACTTCAACTTTCACGTTCATGATTCAACTGATCGAACTGCTGCCAGATTCATTGACCTCATCACTTCTTTCAACTTCAAGCAGCATGTGAATGTTCCTACACACAGGGATGGACATACACTGGATCTCAAATTATCTCATGTAACTGATCAGTTTTTGAGTGAGATCACCGCTACTCATTATCTACCTTCTGACCATTCAGCGGTGTTCCATGTTCCCTACTAATCGGTCTGCCTGAATCTATAAAGAAGGAGATTAAGACGAGAAAACTACAGGAAATCAACATGGATTCTCTTCGTGGAGACATCATGCAGTCCGACTTACTTCTATCACCTTCTACTGATGTAGACACCCTTCTAACTCAGTATGAAACTGTTCTTAGCAGTCTTCTGGATAAACATGCTCCGCTGGTAACTCACACTATCAGATGTCGACCCAACTCACCATGGTACAACGATGAGCTCCATCAAGCGAAAAAAGAGCTCCGCAGACTTGAACGAACTACATTCTCACGATCTGGTATGTGCCTGGAGGTACATCGGCAAGCATTTGAAAGCAAACGTCATCACGGTCGTAATCTGGCAGAACTCCCTATTTAAAGTCGATTTTGGTCAATTTTCAGGTTTTCGAGTGTTTTGTGTGTTTTTTCTCATGCTCTTTCAAGTGGGCCAAAAAATAAGTTGTGATTCGGTACAGAAAGTTATTTTTAGAAAGTAATTTTGGCAAAATTCCTTAGGAGAGAGGGCGATTAATATGGCAGAACTGCGTAAGTCGAGATACGAAATGAATTTTCCAATGTTAATCAGGCAGAACTGCGTAAGTCGACTTACGACAACGCTTGGACCAAGGTGTTCCTGCATCCCGCACGGACATGGTATATCTTAACACGCGCGTGCGCGACCTTGGTAGTGACGAACGCGCTGCGCGTTCAAGCTAGCAGTGCCTAGCTAGCTAGCTAGCTAGACACGTTGTACGCCTACGTGTATTGTACACGACGACAGTCACGCTAAAGCAATAACCCTCGTTACTCTTGGGGGAAGTTGCCACTTTCTTTCCCTTCATAGACTGGCAGGCTTCAAAACAGGTCAATATGCGGTATGCCTTACTATCAAGGTTTGCTACAATCTAGTGTTTTTTAAGCCTAGAGCATTTCTAGATCGAACAAACGTTATAGTTTGCATCTTGTCTGACATCACGCTCCAGTCAACCTTAGGCCTACTTAGTACTGCTGCAGCACTTGTCAATTGTTAGTGTACGTGGAATCAATGTACTGTGCGGTAGCGTAGGTCACGCGAACAACAATATCTGTAATCCATTGACCATAGCTTCTTATTTTTTCCCCATTGTAATAAGCGGTTAGTTGGCTTGGATCTATGGGAATGATCTCGAGATGTTTAATGAATATCTACGATACCGTCCATAACGATGGCATTTTCGATCCAATCCTACAGACGTCAGAAATTGACCAATACTAACACTTTTACAGTTTACTTTTTAATACCGGTACCGTACCGGTACTCCCAGTAGAGTTGTGCAGTAGGGGCCTACTGGTTCGGTGTAAAAATGGCAGAGGTAAAAATGGCAGAGGTAAAAATGGCAGAGGTAAAAATGGCAGGGGTAAAAATGGCAGAGGTAAAAATGGCATAGGTAATAATGTCAGAGGTAAAAATGTCAGAGGAAAATAACTATCATGTCAGTGGTAAAAATGTCAGAGGTAAAGTTGTCAGTGGTCGTAATGTCAGTGGTCAAAATGCCAGAGATAAAAATGTCATTGATAAAAATTTAGTCATAGAAATGCAAGAGGACGAGGTAAAAGTGACAGATTTTTTTCTTCATGTTTTTGACACTTTTCTCGCAATACGCGCATTTCGTGCCTTCTCCTGAAATAAAGCACGGGGGAGATCAGGGAGAAATATGGGACACTCATGTAACTTGAAAAATGCTCGGCCAGTCAACAATACAATTATATCAGTGAAAAGATGAACCTTGGTACACCTGAAAATGAACATATCTACCACTATACAGCTCTACAGGTATCTTGTCAGTAAAATATCAAACTTACTATAGATCTGGTAGGTCCTATAGGTATTTTAATAAGTGTGCAAACTTCTGAAAATAAAATTACTTGATAACAGACATGCAGGTATGAGAAATTCGCAGGGATCATTTTACTGTTTCTGTTACCACTGGGAGAAATTTAATAGGGCAGTGTTACATTTCTCCCCGCGGCACATGTAAATCCTACTTTGGTCATGATCGTTATCCAATTTCTCTCCAGGTTGTCTCATTTCTCCCCGCTTGATGTCCCATTTTCCCCAAAATTAGGGGTTAAACAAATCATTAATTACACGAAAATGTTTTTATATATATAGGGGTATCACTAAGTACTCTACTATACATTTCAGAACCTATACTACATAATTATGATTATGACCTAGTTTGACAAAATATTTCAAAAGTTACAAGGAATCTTTCATGATGATGAAAAAATGTCCCATTTCTTCCCAGTCTCCCCTAGACTTTCCTGCATTTTTTTTTTCTCACGGATAAACTCTGCGTTTTAATGGAAAGGACCAAACCTCCCACCCAGCCGCCAACGTCTCTAAACTATTGTAAATGGAGCATGTACAAAAATTGTACTAGTAGTGCCTACGTAAATGTACAAAATATTTCCCTCGTTTTCCTCACTTACAGGTAGAATGCATATCGCCTCACCTGGCCTCTTTCTGGTTTATTCGAAACATTTTTATCGGGTTATGAGATAAGAGTGCATAAACCGTGACGTAAATGATGTACGTTATTATAAACATTAAAACGAAAAAAAAAAGTATACATGTGCATAATGATCACAATCGATCTTTCTCAGGGCAGCACAAAAAGAAGAACTTATTCACATTCATAGACAGTGTGCATGTTTGCATGATAAATATGGGGTTGGTTCATGCAGAAAAGAAAGTAGGCGTATACGTATGTTTGTCATGCACCCGGGGTTGAATTGTTTTAACTGTTGGCTTCCTTTTCACTGTGTTATTACTACATTAAATTTAGCATGACTCCAAAGTCTTCAAAACCAAAAATGTAAGCGCAACACCAGATCGTAATACCCATGTTAATTCAAACTTTCACACCCTCTCGAACGAGGGAGGGGTAATTACCCCATCCATTGAAGACTTTAGACTAACATAGTGACAGCGAACTGTCTGCAAACAGGTTTACATGGTTATTTTATGTTATTTTCTGTGACCCACGTGTATCAAAGGATATCCTTTTTGTGAGAAATTTGTCATTTGTATATATTCAAGGAGCCTTGTTTTAATCAATAATGAAAAAAAAAAATAGCTCTAATTCATTTTCCATGATTACTTCTCATGCAGCAGAAGTGTTGTAATCGATCTCATATATCAATGCAGGACAGAGCTCTGAATTTGCTACACAAGCAACCCCGGAAATGACTATTCAAACTGAACTGCTAATAAAATAAAGACTTCTCCACCATATTGATTCTGATGTTATTTCAATGAAGAATAGATGCTCCACCCAACAAGCTAAAATACTATCGCATGTTATCCCAGCAAAGTCCTAAAATCCTGCTGTTCAAATTTTTGGGGCCACCCTGTATAGTGTAAGCTCACCGTAATATTGTCATTTATCTATTTGCATCTAATCATCAAAGTGCCACAGTTTTCGTAGCATTGTGGTCTTTCCAAGCAAGTGTGAATGGCCCTATATAATTGTATAGTACATAATAACTCTGCCAAATTTAGCGACTTCCCATGAAAACAGTTTTTGAATGCATACATTATAAATCAAAATCTGGAAGTCAATCACGAGCCCCAAATGTTCTTACACTCCTGTGCTACATACTACTTAACTACCCTCCCCCTCCCGAAAAAAAAAATGTTAGTGAATCTAATGAAACGTTTTTAACGATCAGAATGGTTAAATCTTCGTTTGACACCTGGGTATATCCATATTTTTGCTAAAAGAAATATTGACGAATTTTGAGCCTGTATATTTTTGTTACTCCCCTTTTGTAATTTCAGCTGAAAGATTTGTTTTACCTTTTAGTGAAGTTTTCTTACTGTTGTTGTATAACGAGGGAACAACGTCATTTTCGGAGGCTGAATCTACCAATCTTCACCAACACACCATGTTGATAAATTTACTACGTTAATCATAATGGAATCTGACTTTGGAGCAACAGCTAAGATTGAAAGGCGTCAAACATTTACATTTTTTTGGCCTGCGGATTCGTTCAACAATAATTGAAAGAAATCCCATGGCAAACTATCGGGTTTTTTTTTTTTTTTTGCTCTCACTAGAACAGTCTATTGCTAATGTTCGTCTCCTGTTTTAATAGGCATAAGTTTGTAAAGTGACCACAAAGTGTTCATTAAACTTCGAGATATTTGTTTTTGCGCCATGTGATACTTGAACAATGTAATAAAATATTTTGCAAGAGCTTACTTATGTCTGCCATTACATCTGCTGTAGTTTTTTTTTTTTTTGCGTTTTGTATGTTTGCTTCTACACTATGTCGTAATCAGGCCTTGTGAGATGATATAGGCTCCTACGAAACCTGAATGTGAGAAAATAACATAGAACAGGTGAAAAATTAGCGGTTTGCTTTGAATATGTCTCCTTCACTTCTTTACACTAAACAGTTAAAAAATGGAAAATAATGACAATACAAGCCTGGACGTGAGCGGAATTTGTTTCTGTGAGAGTGTGTATGTGAGAGTAAATGTATATCTGCGTATATGTTTATACCAAAAGTAGGTTCCTGCGTGTGTTTGTGTGTGTGTTTACGTGTGTGATAACTTCATTGGGCGAAACAACGTAGGATTATACTGTTTAAGGGGTTTGCAGCATTGTTGGAACCTTCCTTATAATGATAAATAATAGTAATAATAATATTAATAATAATAATGATAAGAATTTCCCATAGGCCTACTAGGCCCTTAGCTGGTTTAATATTCCTCTGACAATACAGATTACGCCACTGCACTTGAATCAAACTCAGAATGAGAGTGATCTATTAAAAAAAAAAACCCCATAATTCCATAAATATTCTTCAAATCTACAGTTTGGATTTGATAATTCGATAGATACAGTTTGCTCTGGCTAGGCTATTATTCAAAACCTCTTCATACGTTTACCTCTGACGAAATCGCTCTCATTACTTCTGACATTTTTACCTGTGACAATAACTCTTGACATTTTTACCTCTGCCATTTTTACCTCTGTCATTTTTTCCTCTGCCATTTTTACCTCTGCCATTTTTACCTCTGCCATTTTTACCTCTGCCATTTTTACCTCTGCCATTTTTACCTCTGCCATTTATACCCCTGCCATTTTTACCTCTGCCATTTTTACCTCTGCCATTTTTACCTCTGCCATTTTTTCCTCTGCCATTTTTACCTGGCACCGGCCTGGTTGACTACTGGGGCATGCCGTTACGTAACTTAGGCTGAATCGCCGGTTATTCTGTCTTTACTCAGTTTTCTATTTTTCTAGATTTGATTCGGCTAGACATTCTTGAAGTCTGTAATATGAAGAATATAGAATCTACAGGTTAAACGCCGAATTATAACCATTTAGCCCTAGAAATAGATCTGAAACTTAGATTTAGATCTGTGATCTATACATTACTACTATTACTAGACATTATAGGCTATACTATAGACTTTATAGACTTACCGTTAGTCATTAGATATGATAGGCAGGTTAGGCTTTACGTTGTTCTTAGATCTACTATAACATTAGTACTAGGCCTAGATCACCAATAGACAGTCTATCTGTAGATTTAGCCCCTACCTGGATATAGAGTCTAGATCTAGAGTCTAGACTAGAATATCTAGAAACTAATTTTCATTGATCTACTAGTCTGTTATAATGACGCCCCAAAATAGACGTCTGGATGTTACATAGACCTAGACAATCGAGAAGAAAGAGTTCGATAGTTCTCATACGTTTTAAGCCTGCGTAGATAGTAACGGTTAGAACTCCTACCCTAACGTTAGTACTGTAGTGACAATTAGGCCTACAGTAGGAGTCGACACAAACGAGACCCTAGGGTCTATTTTTTTTCTAATAAAGCTGTAAATAAACTTTTAGTCAGGCCTAGCTCCTAGTATTCTTTAGTTTGAATAGAGTTTAGGCCTTCAGCCAAACGGGTCTAGGCATACTCTTACTTTGCAGGGATGCCAAGTTCAAAAAACTTTTATGAGTGAGATTTTCATGACTCGGCATCTTGGCAAGCGAATGCGCGCGCGAGCGAGGGTGTGGGAGGGGTTTTTCCCCCCGTGGCCTCCCACGGTAGGGAGCTATTTCAATTTTTCGCTCTTAATGATGCGACCAGGTGCATACTTAAGTGACTATTTTCTACTTATTTTAAAGGACAAAAGGAAAATATACCTTCAATTGCAACTATCATCTTAATCTTTTGAGCTATGCTCATTATTATAGGCCCAAGTTGCAGACTTCGCCCAATGCGTGAGAAAAATGGGTATCATGCGTGAGATCGTGAGACGGCCCCTAAATGCTTGAGTCTCACGCAGAATGCGTGAGACTTGGTAGCTCTGACTTTGGGCATAGAGTAGGATAATGATGAGATCAGTAGGCCTACTGCTATCGTATGCTGATTCCTATATACGTACCGCTCTACTAGTTAGTATCTAGATGTCTAGTGTATCGTTAGGCCTGAATAGACTACGGTCTACAGTGTAGTACCTGTAGTCTTGATGAACAATATAGCTTAACATCTAGAACCTAGTCTAATATTATGCTTAATTCAAATGCAATGCTTCATGAGATCGACAATAATCCAAGAAGCAGCCAGGCTTTTGATGTAGCAGTACTTCTTGTGCCGCTAAATGTGACCGTGCACCTCAAAACGAACATAAAGTCGCACACACTGATTTTGCGTGAGGACTGAAAATAAGTGAAATGGGTCAACCTAGCCGAACTTGACTTTTTCATATTTTTTGAAAGAGCGGGTCTTCTTTTACATAATGCTAAAATTTGGTATCATAAAACGGGCAGAAAAGTGTGTTTTTTAGCAGTTTATCTCGAACATTTTTGGTAGAATAGTGTGATTAGGTGTGTCTTTAGAATCCCTTTTTCATTTCTGAAAAACCTTGTCAACACTCTTCACTATCAACTCTAATAACTTTTGAAAGGATAGTGTTACTGCTTTGAAAGTTAGCATTAATTATGGACAGAATGTGTTAATGAGGCATGCTTAATTTCGGTTTAATCTGATAATCCCTTCATTGTTGTTACTGCGGTGGTTTACTTCCTGTTTTTTGTCCCATTCATTGCACAGCCAGCACGGTTTGGTAAAGATTAAGCGCTTGAATAGACACTGTACTTCAGAGCCTCTTTTCTCAGTTAACACTTTTCCTAATTTTGTGCTTTCTTTCCAATATTTAGATAGGTTAGGAGAGTCCATTTGATTGAGTTTTACATCATTTTAAAGCTTAAAGTCTGCTCTCTCAGAACATGGTCTTAACTAAAAATTCATGTCTGGCGACTTTTTGTTTGTTTTGAGGGTCAGGGTCACAAATAATACTGAAACATGAACACAGACTGACAACATTTGGGGAAAGCAAGTTATTTTCCACATACAAATGAATGGATAAAATGAAATTAAATGTGAATCAATAATGATGACTTTATACAATACAATATTTCAAAAAAATTGTACTCGATCTAAAATATTGTTTTGACACTGCATCCGCTGAATAGTATAATGGGGTGGATGGTAAAATCCGATAGACAACCCGCAGAAAATAGACCGAGATACGTAGTTCTGGTTGATAAACCACGTGTTTATCAGCCAGAACTGCGTATCTCTGGGAGATACGCAGCTTTGGCTGAGAAGCACGTGGTTGACAAAGAAAAGAGATACAATGTACGTAGTTCTGCCTGATGAAACACGTGCTTATCAGGCAGAACTGCGTATCTCCTAGAGATACGCAGTTCTGCCTGAAACCCCCCCCCCCCCCCGCATGGCCAAAAACTTATGCAGTTCTGGTTGATCAACCCGGGCACGTGACCAGAGATACGCAGTTCTGCCAGATTTTGATCGCAAAAAATTGGCGACGCATAATCGTAAGTTTTTTAACTTGGTAATTTTTACTACTTAAAAAGGTCAAATTGTCATTTTTTTTTGCTGGAAATAAATTCTTTAGACCAGTTATGACCAAGAAAAGAGGAAAAATGCAACTAATCGTATCTCAGTTTAAAAAGGTGTAACATTGAATCTTTAAACCCGATTTCTGGCGTAATGTGTTAAAGGAGATACGCAGTTCTGCCAGATTACGGCCGATCAGTACAAGAAAGCATTAGCATCCTCTAAAACCAATTATTAACGGGAACAGCTATCAAACTGCAATGCTCGTGAGCTGTTCCGAAAAGTGGATATGCTATCTCAACCACGATCCTTAAAGCAACTTCCAGAAAGCAATAGACCATTCAATTCTCTCCCTGAGCGTTTTCAACAATTTTTGTCAACACAGTAAAGACCATCACTGATACTCTACACTCGGAGTCCAGTGACACCAACTTTCCCGATTTCCCAGATCAAAGGCAGCCTAACTGTTCTTTCTCCAACTTCAGACCTGTCACCGAGCTAGAAGTCACAAGGATGATAAGGAAATCACCCTCAACAACTTGCAGCCTTGATGCCTTTCCCACCAGTGTTCTGAAGCAATGTCTTGTAGAGCTTGTTCCGACCTTGACTCTTCTCATCAACCAATCCTTTCAATCAGGTTATTTTCCAGGAGGATTGAAGCACTCTAACATCTCTCCTATCATTAAGAACCCCAAACTAGACAAAGATGATCTCAAGAATTATCGTCCGATTGCCAACCTCAAGTTTGTGGCCAAGACGGTCGAGAGAGCGGCTGTATCACATGTCCAGAAGTACGTGTCTGAGCATCATCTCCAAGCAAAAACACAGTCTGCGTATCGTCCTTTCCACAGCTGAGAGACAGCACTCCTGCGTGTGTCAAACGATATTCTTATCTCTCTAGATAAAGGCCAGGAGGTAATAGTGATTTTTCTCGACTATTCATCCGCGTTTGACACTATCAGTCATGATGCCATCCCGCGGAGACTGCCTCAGTGGTTTGGAATCCGAGGTTGTGTACTTTAATATTTTACTTTATCATACTTTATTATTTTTCCCCGACTTGATGCGCTTAGAAACATCAGTATTAAGCGCTATATGAATGCTATTCATTATCATTATCATTAATGGTTTCGGTCATATCTTACATCTCGCACACAGTCTGTCGTCATCGATAGGATCCAGTCATCACCCCACACACTAACCTGTGGGGTCCCACAAGGATCAATTATTGGACCTTTGATTTTCACATATACACTGCTCCTTTGGAAAATGTAATTGAAGCACACGGTTTCTCTAAATTGTTCTATGCAGACGATACACAAATATATGTATCTTTCACTGCATCAGACAAGCTATGTCAGGGCCCTGTTTTATCAAGATAAAGTTAGCGTTAATTCTGAAATCAACGCTAACTTTATCCAACTTGAAGTCCGCTATAACTTTAAATCAACTGCAAGTTTCCGTTTTGCGAAGAGACTTAACAGTCAATTATAGTTATAGGTGATCACCATGACTTAGTTATTGATTTAGTCAAAACAAAAAACACGGGACGAGGCTGGTTTCCGGTACTGTCTGCTTAAAAACAATACAATACATTAAGCAAAGCAAACAACAAAAACATGATTGTTTGCCATGGCCACGGAGGCGTTGTCTGCTAGTGCGACGCAGTACTAAGTATTATTACAGCGCTACAGCCGCTGAATTAGGTAATAGAAGTATTAAAGCCGGTCTGCACTGGCCATTATTTTGATGTCAGAACTTTTTTGTAAAGAGCGCCATCTATCAAAACTTCCGGTGGCCGGGTTACATCAACAGAACTCTAGTCAGAACTCTAGTTCTGTGGTTACATCGTTTGTGGCTGATCGCCGCCTGCTGCCAGTCAGCGCACGATCTCACAGCAGCTGCTGCTGTACGCAGAGCCGAGAGAACACACACTAGCAGCGCATACTATGGTGGGGTACCGAGAGCCCAGACCGGCCCGCCCGGCGCGGCCCGCCCGGCGCGGCCTCGATCTTTCGGCCAATCGCGAAGGAACGGGTTACTTGTCGCGAGAGAGATCCACGACAATCCACTCACTCAGCCCAATGACCTACTCGCTATTACACCAGCGCAGCGAGCAGAAAAACATCGCTGGGCGGTGAATTACTGTAATATGTCCGTCGGTTTCTTCGTCGGGCCAGCGGGCTGGGATTTGTAATTTTTGAACTATAATTATTCGCCTGACTATGGGTTGGTCACTTACGATGACATGTGATTAGCGATCGCATTAGTTTGTTGGTTGTCAATTCCAGCGGATCAAAAGCTCGTAAATAAACGTAGCACAGCATGAATACGTATTATACCAACGATCAATCACATTTCCACGAAAATTTATCACGCAAATTTATGCACCTCGATCGACCTATCTCCCTGAAACGGTTTCGCTATCCGTCACTTTCCCGTACGTTTTGCATACCTGTAGTTGATTTTGTGTTGTGTTTATTTTTTTATTTACATGTATATCATAATCAATGTCAAGGCCCTACGGCTACAACAGTACAAATGCTTGTAAACATGAATCACATGCATAAATATGAATATGTTAATAAATAAAAAAATAAACAGTCTAGGAACCAAAAAGGTAAAGATCGAGAAGGACGACTAAAACCCGTGTCTATGAATGTTACTGAAGATTGTCGATAGTACTAGTAGGTGGTTGAAGATTGAAGATATGTCTTTATAATAATGATGCTAATGATAATAGTAACAATGAGGATGATAATGGTGATAATAATAAGAATAAGAATAATAAGAATAAGAATAGTAGTATTATTAGCAGTACACTGTACAAGTAATAGTATTAGCAGAAGCAGTTAGTAGTATAGTAGTGACAATAATATTTGATACAGTAATAATAATAATGATAAATTACTTCATGAAGCGTCGAAATCTAATCTGCAAAATGCTCTTAATCAGTCTCATCGTAAAATAACAAATCTAATGGACAAGTATTTCAGAAATGGCAACTCTGCAATATACATAAGACCAGGAAAGTGGATTGAAGGTTTACACAGAAAATGTTTTCAGTTGAATACCGGTAACTTATGAAAGCATCAGGAACAACGTTTTAGGTATTTTTATACCGAGATAAGAGTCAGTTGTATTTCTCTTTATCTTTTGCCGAACACACATCTCCAGAATGTTCAAACCACAAAGGACTTAGTTAGGCCAGTAGGCAGGTGCATATTGCCAATTCTTGCAAAACTTTTCATGCGTGAGCACTAATGATTCGTAATGAATTCAACTTTATAATTTTGTCCCTTTGCACACTGACTACTTAGTACACTCCAGAGATAATTTTGCAGAAAATTTGATTCAAAAGACCGAATGCATGCACAGGTGCAGGGTTATAACTTGGTTTATCCCGAAGGTCGGACAAACATTACGTGAGCCCTGTCTATAGCTTTAGGGCTGCTAGGGAATTCATGATTGCAGAAGTGAACGCAATACGAGCAATGTTTATTGAGCCGTCACTAAGGTTTTGTCATTACTAACAAATAACCAAAAGGCATGTACACCCCACATGAGGCCCGTTTGCAGTACCGGTGGTAATTCAGTAAACAACAGGTGTAATTCTGCTGGAATATCATCACCAGGAATATTCGTCATGTGGATAGATGCATGATACACACAATCTGATACAATATGAATATGACATACAGTGCTTTCCTGATATTATAGGTTTTGTGTATTCTTGAACAAAGGATCTCTCCTTTGTCCGAAACTTTGTCCGAAATGTCCGACCCTTTTCAGCAAATATAATCTGCGTTGTTTTTCAAGACACTAATCGTCTTAGCAACAAGTCCCCTGAACTGTCATCACTCAGGGAAGAAAAAATGTCCATAAATTTTAATACGTGTACACAACTAAACTTGTCACTGCTTGTGATAGGATAAATTTCGAAATGTATACCGTGTTATCATATTGTATGCAAACTTCTGCAACAAAGGATCTCCATTCTCAATACACTGTAACCTCAAAATAAAAATAAAGTGGTCATATCGCATCAATAAATGTATCTTTTTGTGACCTGTATAGTCGGATGTCGTTCGCAATGTTTCTACATGAAATGCTGACTGCTTGTCATTAGGAATTCGGACCTTAGTGTGGTAACTGAAATAGTCGAGCAAGACATGGCTTGTGTTCAAATTTCATGCATACTTCCAATGACTCCTAGAACAATTCGAGAGCTTGTTCCAGCTCATAAGGTGTTTCATCCAACATTTAGGAGGAATTTCAGCCACAACTCTGAATCCAACTATTTTTGACAGGTTCTCTGAGCTGTTTCTGCCATTAAGCAGGGACGAAAATATAACTTGAAATTCACTACAAAACTGATCTAGTACGCTATGGAGGTGAGTGGAACAAAGTGGAACATAAGATTTGTGAGTATCGATGTCGGACTCGGAAACGAAGTCGCGTTTCCTTCTTTACCAGAGTTTGTTGTATAAATCTCAGGACACCTGGGACAGTGTCACGTAAGTGACTTTTTTTTTTCTCTCTGCTACTCTGACACCAAAATAATGGAAATTCAAACTGTTCGTATACAGTTATGTTCGAGTTTAATCTTTCAAATCTTTGCAGCTTTCTCGTTCATAACAATACATTGAGCATAAAATATGATATGAAACAAATCACAAATACATAACTTAGGTTATCTTGGATGACCTGAACTGGTGATCCCCTCAGCTTGGCTCAGTCGCCATCAATGCCGGATACACTCGTCGTCGACCTCGGCACAGTCGCTTGGCTTGTCTCTCGGAAGCACCCCTTGACTTGGCCACTCAGCTAGACGCTACCCTATCGGCGGTCCTCTCAGCTCCTCGGCCTTCACTAGTCCCTGCTACCATGCAGACTCATGCCTTGACCTGCGATGCCCGAGCTCAAACGACGGCGAGCAGGCAAATGGAGATTGAGCTCCGTTCCAAATTTCGGATCATAACTGTCCGAGTTCAGTTTCATCGGCAGCTGGAGCTCGCATCTCACCGACGTGGAAAATCCCCAGAAGAACGACTGCTGCCTAAGTGGAGATCTATGCTGGATGTCTGATCAAAGTATTTCTCCCCGATCCTCTACATTACTCAGCATTTTATTAGCTTCCCTAACCATAGATGTTCACACTAAAATCCCTTACACTCCGATACACTTGCTTTTTCATGCCTTTCCTACACTAAAGAAATCATCCAATCATCATGCTTAAATATAGCCCTATTGAAACTCTACACAATATGTCTAGCCATCGTCTAGACTGCTGTTACATAACACCTTTACTCATGAACTTGTGAACAATAAACTACAACCAACATCCTACAGTGACACTGACATAGCTGAGTCTCGACTGAGCTAGAGAGCATTCCTAGACACCACCTGGATGAGAGCTATTACATAACACCTCTATTCACTCAATTTCTATAGTCTGAGTTAATACATAATATTGCAAACCGGGGATGCTGTTGCCATGCTATTTCTTTAACTTTTACTTTGTCTCATTTAATATGAATTTCCAGACAGTCACTTTCTTGTAGTTTGACCTAGTGGCTTTCTACGGCAAGTTCAATTTCACTTCACTGGCAAAATCAAAGATAAATTTCTCTCCTGACAGACAGAAAAAGAAATGAGTGATTGTTTCCTTCTTTGCTCATTGTGTTTATTGCGAAACTGTATAGTACCATGGTTATCATGTACAAATGCTAAAGGGATAGGATTAGCTTCTGCTAATGTGAACACCAACCAAAGAGAAAAATATATTATCAAAACGATCTGTAGGAAATACACCAAACACTCACTACCACAATTAATGTATGTGTAGGCATAATGACAACACACCAACTTACACTATATATTTCTTTCACCATCCATCGCACAGGGATTTTGACAAAGGTGAGCACATCCCGTTTGCATGTAAATCCTGCACATATTCTGTCTTGTATATTTTGGGGGACAAGAAGCTTTGCCAATTTCAACCTTCCACACAATCCGTGATGATGTCGAGTTGCGAACTTCAGTCTACATCAAACCAACAGTTTATCATGGAGGTAGGAGATAGACTGCCACGTGTTGATATAGAGAAGCATCCCACCTCACAAACTATAAACCCTGTTCTGTCAATGAGGATGTGCATATCATATTCATATATGTTATGCTGGCAGAATGCGCATACAAACGTTTTAGCATAGGGATGGGGTGAAACAAAGTCTACATAACTAGTTACCGCAAGATGGAGGCATAATAAGTAGCCTTTGCAGACAATAAAAATACAAAGAAAATGTTTAGAAATATCTGCATCCTATACATACTTGTATACACATATCAGTAAAATGTCTTGTACAGTTTTTTTTTTCCACATGTAGTTTTATACATGTATCAGCTACAAAGGAAGTTCGTCATCTGTGGCGTGTTCTGTTAGATTTACTCATCTATTCAACATATTACAATATCACTAGTGTCTTGAAATGAACATAATGTCTCACACAGTAATTGATACCTGCATATAAATGCATAAAGAATCACTCACACGTAATAGATATTAGGCCTACAACAAAGGGATACTTCACTATGTTACACCCCCCATGTACTATGAGCACACATCTCATAGAATAATACATTGTACCTAACCAAACTAAGAGCAACCAGTGTCGTCTATTGAAAGTATGTTGCAAGATCCAAGATACAAGGAAAATGGTTGTGTTATAAAGTTCGACCCTAATCATCTCGGTACCCTTCGGCCTCCTGATAACCTACATAGTGCCCGTTAGCAGATGGGTACTCAGTTCTAATGGCCCAGACAGAACAGGAGGGAACCACTCTTCGATTGCCAGCGCCCAATTTGCCGTGCTGCCAATGGACGTACAACGTATGTGCGATATGACGCGTAACGGTATGATCTGTTGCCCCTATCTGCGGCCCGGGCGTACTGGTTCTCCAGGTTGTGGCAAACAATGTCGAGTACAGCCAGGTCCAAACAGAGGCGACGGAATCGTGCAGAGAGCGAGTGACACTGGATGTTAGCTCTTCTGCAGCATTTTTTCTCTACGTCACGCGCCATCTCCCTGCACCGCCCACATTTGCACCAAAGAGGCACGGCTTCTGGCTCTGGCTCTCGTGGCGGCTGTGGCGGTGGATGAACAAACTGCTCGAAGAAATCTTCGAATAGTCCAGCTGTCCTTTTCAAGTTCGTGATGGCCAGCTCATTGACTTGATCCCTGGTGAGCGCCTGCACCTTGGCCTATGCATGAGAGACAGAAATGAATAAGAAAAATAATGAAACAAATTCTACCTACAGCTGTACATCAAAAGTACTGTAACACAAAATGCGCATGCATTAATTCATTGACTGTTGATTGTTTGTTTTCGTTTGCTTGTTGGTTGACTAAACATCATAACATTCAATGGTACAATGTAATAGATGATATCATCATGTATTAAGATTTGTTGCTGCAATAAAGGATGCCCATATGGCGACCCTAAAAGCTTGCTCGAGCTCATGCGATGCTTGTCCGAGCTTCGGGAGCAACTGTGCTAACTAAATTGAGTTGCAACCTTTCTAAATTCATACCGAAATCGAACAACTGATGAGCCCTACATGTACAAAACTTGTACCCTGTATGTGGCTTCATAACAAACTTCAAGCTTCGAAAAGTCTACTATTTTTCAAGCGCATCCACAATTTCCCTGCCAACACATGTCAAGGTAACCAGAACTATTTCTGCTATTCCTGTTACCATACTCTAAAGGTAGTTAGGCGTATCCGGGCACTTACCCCCTGGGCAACTACCCTCCGGATAACTACCACCCGGATAATTACCCCCCAGGTCCATTCCCCCTTAGGGCAACAACCCCTCGGACAACTACCCTCCTAGGGCAATCACCCTCCAGGGCCATTACCCCCTAGGACAACTACCACCCGGTCATCTACCCTCCTAGGGCAACTACCCCCAAGGGCAATTACCCTTAGGACATCTACCCCCCGGATAACTACCCCCTGGATGACTACCCCCCCGGATAACTACCCCCCAGATAACTACCACCCGGATAACTACCCCCTGGATAACTACCCCCCGGATAACTACCCCTTGGATAACTATCCCCCGGAAAGCTACCCCCTGGGTAACTACCCCCCGGATAACTACCCCCAGGATAACTACCATCCGGATAACTACCCCCCGGATAACTACCCCCCGGATAACTACCCCCCGGATAACTACCACCCGGATTACTACCCCACCCCATAACCATACCCCCGACCCCCTCCCCCGCCCCCTCCTGGTACTTACCTACTGGACAACCCTCCCTCCCCGCCCCCCCCCCCCCCCGAAAGAAGTACCACCCTTTGTAATTTTTCCATAAGTTCATAACACCATATCAGACGATGCACCTTTCTCTTACACTGTCATCATTTACTCTTTTGGCTTGTCATTTTCTACCGTTATAACACATTAGAAGATAAACATAAGAAAAGGAGAGTTGATTTCACTGCAATTCATATTTCCTTAACATTAGCGAGGGACCCTGCGATATAAAGCCATAATTTGTGATAGGATCCGGGCACGGTTTTATGAAGTCAGCCCTGACAAGCTGTCAGTTCCACACAATTACGAATCGTTGTAGGTCGATCAAAGCAGGTCCATGGTAACAAGTCGGTGACTCGAGCTTATCAATCAAGCAGAACCCATGGTTTTATTGAAATTATTAGAGACTAACAAGATGTCATAACTGGCAACTTTTATCAAACGGTGCCCTAATCTGTCATAAGAGTAAGATTACAGCTTGTTTTACATACAAGTAGAATTGTGCTAGTTTTCAAATTAAATGTTCTCGACACTTTAAGGGGAAATCCAGTTCAAATATAAGGTAGTCTGATTAGAAAGAGTAAAATATTACGAGTTTAACGGTATTTCTTTTTTTTTTACAAAACACCCCTAGTTGTTAACGAAGTCTTTTGTCCTGCACCCTCTTTTTTAATAGATCTATAGAGAGTTGTAGTTGACAGAATCCTATTTACATTATAGGGCCGCTCTGTTTTATCCCGGCCATTTCAAGAGTATTTTTTTTTTCACAAAACCTTGAATCCTTCTGGAATAAAATGCTCTTTAATATTTCGTAAGGGGTTTCTAATTTTCTCACCCAAACGATGTTTAAAACCTGAAGTTAGGTCTCCACCAAAACCAGACGATATGTATGAAAAAATGTTTTTTTTTTTCAATTCTAATAGCAAACGTTGTTCGAAAATAACAATGAGAAACGTAATTTTCTTGGGGAGAGTTATTGTAAGAGGGGTGACTGTTTGGAGCCTAATTTTAATAAGGAGCAATTGTCAAGGGAGGTAATGCTCTGCGCTGATCATACCAAGGAGGTGACAATCTCTTCCTACATTCTTGATATACTAATTGTTAATGCCCAATGATGCAGTAGGGCAATTCTGAAATGAGCGTTAACGGTATAACAGTAAAATAGTTACAAAATTGATGAAACAATGCAAAGAAAGCAAATTAAGACAGAGACGAAGAACACAAATAAAGATACAGTGCACTCCCGTTACAACGAACACGGTTATAACGAAATTTCGTTATAACGAAGCAAAACTTCTGGTCCCAAAATTATCGCCATTAAAGTCTATGGTACAAAATTCGCTTATAACGAAGACGGTTATAACAAAATTTTCGTTATCACGAAGTCTTTTCTGAGCACCCACTGACAAAGAAAAACAAAGGAAATGTGCTCCGTTATAATGAAATGCGGATCGCATTCGAAAATGCGTAGCGGAACAAGCATTTTTAAAGCGTCTCTGCATGAGCGAACGCATCATTGAATGTTCACTCCGTGTATCACGCACAGTTTCCGAGGGGAACTTGCATTATTGTAATACAATAATCTGAATTCAGATAAGGTTTGTTTCATTGTTCCGAAGTCCTTTAATACAAAACACACAGATTCTGATACAACTAAATGTCCGTAATCGTTCGGAAATGAAATATTAAGCACATTTTGGCGTTATTCCATAACAAAGGTTCGTTAATCCGATAATAAAATATGGTCCTTATTCTCATTCGTATACGGTTCGTTAGTCCGAACATGATTATTACAAAAACATTACAAAAATATCGTTAATCCATGGTGAAAAAAGGAGAGTACACTAACAACACTTAAGAACTGCAATCCTTATAATCGTCTTAAGATAAATAAATCTTCGAAATAACTAACCTTTCTCATTTTTTTTTCATTAACAAAATTTCTTCGGAATAACGAATCTTATTTCATTTTCGGATGAAAAAGCCTTCGGAACAACGGACTTTCTGAATAGTGAACCTTTCTCACTTTTTTATTTATAAACCTTCAAAATGACGAACCTCATTTCATTTTCAGATCAACGAACCTTCGGAAAATGAACAATATATTATTTTGATCTAAATCATGAACTTTCGGAATAATGATTCTTCAGAAATGCGAACCTTCAGATAAACAAACCATCGGAATCTCGGGAATGGCGAAACTTCGGAATAAGGAGCCTTCGGAGTAACGTACTTTAGTAAGAAAAGAACCTTTGGAATAGCGAACTGTAACCAAATCCTACACCGTCATTTTCCACACATGTGTGACAACACAAACAACTTTATGCTCTTTTTAAAATGTAATATTCAAACGAAACTAAAAAGGTTTTCTCCCATTTCACATAGCTTTCCAGCGTATGATGAGGATTCAACAAATAGATTTTTTTTATGCGTGGTTTCCTTCTTTTCCTTATACATTGCATATTATATTTGTTTGGTTATAATGAAATTTCGTTAAAACGAAAAAAACAAAAAACAAAAAACTGCCGGTCCTGAGCATTTCGTTTTAACGGGAGTGCATTGCACATGAACACACACGAGATAAATCCCTTGTAATGAGAGAAAGAGGAAAGGTGAGTAATGAATGACAGGAATAGACTACCTTCACGGTGGACAGAGAAAAGCGAGAGGGAAGAGGAAGATGATGGGTCAAAACCAGGGCACGTGAGGCATGAGATATAAGCTCCTCAAAATAAAGAAGTGTTATATGGAGTTGTGGTAAACGATAGACGATTGTGGTTAAAAAAATATTGCAAAAAAGTATAACTCATTCTGAAGTGTAACATTTCTTCAAAATGTCTTTATTCTTTTATACTATACTATCAAGAGAAATCCGAAATTTCGGAACAGTAAAAGAAAATACAGATTTAGCGAAAAAAGTTTTGGTTAAAGGCATTGACATTTACTGGATTACCGGGTAGGATATGAAGGGACAGCTTCGTGTTTTATGAACATAGAGTCAAAATACAGAGGGAGAAATTAAGCTTCTACATAAATCGTCCTAAATGCAAACGATACAAATCGTAAATCCTTAAGCTGTTGTTTTCATAAGATGATATCTCAGTATGGCATCTCCGTGATTCCTGGCAAATAATACAAAGAACTTCGTTTTCTGTAGTAATGATATCCTTTTTATTAAAAGTAAGAGTCGGGGTGGGGGTGGGGGGCAGTGACCCGGGAGGTAGTTACCCAGGGAGTAATTGACGTGGTGCACTGTCCTGGGGGTAATTTTCCTCTTGATAGTTATAGGGGAGGGGAGTTGTAGGCCTACTTATCCGGGGTAATCATCCATGGGGAGTTATCGGAGGGGGTAGTTATCGGGTGGATGTTATCTAGGGTCTAGTTATCGGAGGAGGGGGTAATTAACCTGGGGATAATTATCCTGGTGGTAATTATCGGGGGGGGGGGTAGTTATCCGGAGGGTAATCATCCGGGGGGTAATTATCCGGGGGGTAATTATCCGGGGGGGGGGGTAGTTATCCGAGGGGTAGTTACC